>NC_134690.1:144596504-144896504 GCF_050947455.1 Rhinoderma darwinii
GAATATAATTATACTTCATTTGCTGGATGTGTATTATATTATAGTGTTAGCACTGAACAGAAACAAGAAAGTATCAAAAACTACTTTGAATATGGTGGATCCATCTCTCCATCACTGTCTGGAATGGAATCAGAACAGATTGCTTGTGATGTCATAATGTACAATCCAAGCAGGGAGCATCTGCAGACACTTCCTGTTACATCATCTAGAATCTGGGTGTGGTCTATTTACACATACTTCTTGTGATATCATGATATAGTTCTGACATCATCAGGCCTATAACTATGTCTCACACTGTACAATTGTTTTCTATTCCTAGATCATTGATAACATCTGCTGCCTGGGCCCATTACCATCGATAGAGGTAAGTGCTTTGCAGTGATTATATTTTTATTACAGAAGTGTTCTGTAATTATGTGAATACTAAACTTAAATTTATTTTTTACTTAGGGTAAATTTTTACAAGAACAACAATAGTAACATCTAGAACATCTATAATAACACTTTTCTTTACAACGCTCACTTGGTCTAAAGTAAGGGGTCGCGGCAGCCGCAAAAAGAATGTGCCTGGAGACACAAGAGTTTCTAAAATCATAAACTAATGTCATTTATTTTATGATTTTAGAAACGCTAGTGTTCCCAGGCACTAAATTGTTTACACTGTACTCACCACTGTCCTGTGTTTTCCTGTCCTCTGCTGTGCTCTGCTCCGGTGGGTCTGCTCCCTCTCTCCAGGCAGACTTCTGCATCATGGACTGTGCAGGCAACGTTTAACCTTCCCCATGAAGGCATTTTCAAGCAATGAATATGTGTGCTCAAAGCATATATATAGTGTGCAAAACATGCAAATCGGCAATGAAAGATAATCATACATGATTAACAATAATGTGAAAAATACAATACAATGATACAGAATAAAGTGTTTGCAATTAATGCAAAACATGTAGAAAATATGTGAATCAATAGTTGAATATCAAATATAAACATATCTAAAAATAATCACATAAAATACATAGATATGTCATAAAGTGTCAATTATAGTGATAAGAGTTACAGCTGGCCCTCACCCATAGTCGTCACGAACACAATATCTGTTCTGGCTAAGAAAATCAAGGTAATGTATTATTAACGTCATTACGCGCCGAAATCTCGGCGTTTTGAAAAACCCACAGCGCATGCTCACATCGGATCATTCAGTGCTCACTAACCAAAAATCATGTGTTAGATTGGGGAAGGTTGTGAGAAGAAGGTCACCTGACACATCGCGTCACGCGCGCATGCGTATTATTTGAAAGGAGACCAAGATCGCCATCTTAGAATAGGTAAATATATTTCTCAAACGATACATCTCCTGAGTTGTAATATTTACAGTAGAAACTAGTTGTTTACCATAGTCGTGAACGCATTATCATTGCATCTATTACTGAATCCCCCAGACTTATTGCATGGAGCAAAGTCCCAGTACCCGGACAGTCATTTTTAAGAGGGAATACCCATATAGAACGGCACTATATTTATGGTTCTCAGAACAACCCAAACTCAGGAGGAACATGTCCCTATATACAGGGCCACAATCTAACAGAGGATCACCAATATAAAACGCAGGATGCGTGTATCACCTACCCCAAGGAAAAATTAGGATCGACGGATTCCAGTGACCAATATATGTATGTGCCCTATCAGGTTGTCTTTCATAGTACAGGGGAAAATTACACAAGGATGTACAAGGAAAATTTAGATGTAACTTGAATAATTGATATGAGATCAGGCATACACGGGGTTTCATAATATTAGTTCATCGTCATGACACAAAGAACAGTTTTAATGTAACAATTCTCAAGTCAGTCGTGTTCATCTCGACCAGTGAGTGCTCAGCCGACTTCCAACAATATTCTGTGAAAAATAGAAAAGAAGTGTGAATATAGTAAAGAATACCCAATTTGGCTCAATATAACAAATGTCAAAAATACTTATAAAACTGAGCGGTACGGCCATGGGGGCGAATATGGCACCCACATATGGCAATATCATTATGGCGGACCTGGAGGAGACGTCTATCTATGTATCCCACCACTTCTTAAATATTTTGAGGTGGTGGCGATACATAGATGACGTCTTTGCAATTTGGACAGGTGGCCCTCTATTATTGGAAGAATTCTTTATCTTCCTTAATGATATAGATCAAGATATAAAATTCACAATGGTCCACTCTACTAATTCCATCCAATTTTTGGACACGACGGTCTATGTGACATATTCCATATATGCTTTGAGCAACATATTCCTTGCTTGAAAATGCTTTCATGGGGAAGGTGAAACGTTGCCTTTTGTATTTCTCTATACTACCGGAGTGCTGCCTCTTCTTGTGGATTGTTTTTTTTTTAACATGGTTATGTTGGAGGGGGGTGAATGGATGGGAGTGATGTTTCGCATGTGGAACTGTATGTTGGAGGGGGCTGACTGGATGGGAGTGATATTTTGCACATAGAACTGTATGTTGGAGGGGGCTGAAGGGGGGGGGTAATGTTTTCCAAATGGGACTTTATGTTGGAGGGGACTAAAGGGAGGGGAATTATGTTTTTACGTAGGACTGTATGTTTGAGGGGGCTGAAGGAAGGGGAAGGATTTTTTTTAACATGGATCCGTGTGTTGGGGGGGGGGGGCTGAATAAGGGGAAGTGGGGAAGTGATGTTTTGCACATGTGACTGTATTTTGGAGGCGGCTAAAGGGACCGATGTGATATTTTTTTATGTTTGAGGGGGCTTAAGGGGGAGAGTGAGGTTTTGCACATGGGACTGTATGTTGAAGGGGGCTGAACGGAGGGAAGTGATGTTTTGCACATGAGACTGTATGTTGGAGGAAGATGAAGGGAGGTTGGTGATGTATTTTTTTATTTACGTTGGACTGTATGCTGTAGGAGGTGGAAGGGACAGGAGTGATGTTTTGCACATGAAAATGTTTGTTGGAGGGTGCTGAATGGAGGGATGTTTTTTTTTTTTTACATAGGACTGTATTTCAGAGGGGGCTGAAGGAATGGGAATGATGTTTTGCACATGAGACTGTATGTTGGAGGGGGCTGAATGGAGAGGAGTGATGTTTTGAACGTGGGACTATATATTGTTGCAACCTGTAGAAATTTTTAGCAGCCCTAGGATAGGTGAGCCCTGCTGTTTTGCTCCACTATATATTTATAACTTGACTATCAGTCCGGCCCTGGTTGCGGTTTGTAAGGCTAGACTGACTACCATCTTCACATCATGTAAAGCTCCTTCCACATCTCCTCATCATTCTGGACCTCTGTAGAGATACTACAATGATCATCAGGCTAAGTGCACCATATCCAGTATTTCATCATCCTTGACAGAACAGACCTCCGAGGATGGTGACATTCCACAAGTGTCTTCAGGCTCTAAGATGCCAGGTTCTCCTGCCTCCAGAAATCAGCAAGGCCTTCAAAAAACTGACTCTGTCACAATGCTGCAAATAAAGGAACGTTTTACACACTATCAGTGTCTATTGTTTTACAGGGTAGCTTTGACTTTGAACTAAATTAGGGAACCTCTATAAGTAATTATAAATATCATACTTACCTCCTACTTTATTGGCCCTTGGAGTAAAACATAAACCCTCTAAACAAGGGCTAAACCTACTCTTTTAGTAAATATTTCCATATTACAGATACAGCTTTGTCATCTGTGTCGCACTTAAAAGATGGGGGGCACGATAACAAAAGATCAATTATGGCTTTGGATTTTGCCACTCAGAAAAGAAGGGCCTGCTGTTTGTTCCTCGCTTGATGTCCTTTTCAGGACCCATGGGACAATTTCCTCCTTTGCTAACAATGCAGTTTCTCTGGAAAGGGAAGTCCTGATATATGTACTTACCTCTCTGTGGTCCAGCTATGTCTCAAGCCGCAGCAATGAGACTCCTGTCAGGGTTGTAAGGGATATGGGGTGGTGCAATAATCTGCTGGGAAACCCATGCAGATTGGGGTAATGAAACCTACAACTTAACAAGCTTGTTGTAGTAATCTATTTCTCTGCTTCTACAATGGTTAGACCGGACACCAAGTCATCACCTATTATAGGCAACAACAGGCAGGACTTCAGCGCCTAGGTGAGTCCAGGGAAGCTTAACGAGGCGCACAGGTATTCCCTACTGATAATTCGCTGTGGTCACAGTTACAACCGTGCCCTGAATCCATATGGGCCTCCCACATTATGGTTTGGGATGCAGTGCTGGGTCCCGATGCTGTTCAGTGTAAGAATGTTGTATGGGCAGAATGTCATGTCTCGGGGAGGGCAAAACATATGTCTTGGGGCTTTTGCCCCATATCTTTTAAGAACCTAGCAATGGCCATGGCTGCTATTACTGCATCAATGGGTCACTTAAGAGACCCAGGAATATAGCTGAGAGTTATAAGTTGTAAGGGGGACAAGAAGAAGTTTTATTCTGGAACCCACAAACTTTTAGCTATGCTCTGTATATACACAGTCAAGTTAAATTATTATGACCACCAGCTAATATCCAGAGTAACCGCTGTGTGCAGCACGGACAGCAGCTAGACAGCCTGGGAGTGTCTCAATAAGGTTCTGGTAGATTGTCTCCGGTATCTGGAGCCATGCTGACTGCAGTGCATTCCACATTTGCTGGAGGGTGCGCGGGGAGCGAACAAGACAATCGAGGTGGTTCCACAGATGCTCAATTGGGTTTAAGTCTGGTGAATTAGGGAGCCAGGGAAGTATTTGGAAGTCTTGGTCGTGCTCTTCCAAACACTTTCGGACATTTCTAGCCGTGTGACATGTCGCATTGTCTTGCTGGTAGATTCCATCTGCCCCAGGGAGGACAAACAGAAAAGTATGGGTGGTCGTGATCTGCAACGATGGATTCATACCCAAATCGGTTCAGAGTGCCTTCCTCATGGATGAGTGGGCGTGGAGAATGCCATGAAAAAATTCCCCAGACCATAACGCTGCCGCCGCCCCCAGCTTGTGTTCTTCCAGCAATGGTTGCAGGGTGTTTGTTCTCTGATGTGTCTCGCCTGACACGCCAATGTCCAACCGTTTGATGAAGCAGAAATTGTGACTTATCGGAGAAGACAACCATTTGCCAATTATTGGTGGTTCAATTCCAATACCGCCGTGCAAACTGAAGCCTTTTTTTCTGATGCACCTTTGTTAGAATAGGAGCAGTGACCATCTGTCTGCTTCGGAGCCCCTATATGCAGTAGGATTTGCTGAACTGTTGTTTTAGACATACGTCTGGTAGCCCCCTGGTTGATTTTCACTGTGAGCTGCTCCACTGTAGCATGTCGTTTGGCCCTTGCGCACCTTCGTAGCCGACGTTCACCTCACATCAATGTGCTATGATGCTAGGAGCCCGGCTCCCTGCAGTGTGTTTGGTCTGGCACTTGCGGCCGAAATATGTTCCGTCCTTTACGGACCGAACATGCTCGTGTGAATCCAGCAAAAAAGGGTAAACAGCAAAGAGTACACAACCAGGAGAGACTGTAAGTCCAAATCAGAAAGCAGATTTCCAGGAGTTGCAGAGGTCAAAACCAGCCGAGAGCAGAATTTCCAAATCAGTGAGCAAATGGGTTAATCTAAAGACAAAGCCGAGGTTAATTTCCAATAATCCAAATAGTCAGGTGATACAGGGTGTAGCCAGGATCTTGATCAGATACTTACATACACATAAAAATTCACAAGCAACAATGAAAGAACTGACCAGCCTTAAATACTCCACCCTATAATCTGATAGGAAGAACACAGACAAATGAGATTGGCTCTGCAACTCAAACCAGAGCCACCCAGAAGCTAGGCTAGGAGTCATGACAATCTTAAATAGACGTATGTTTCCTAACAGCTGTACTGAGATTATCATCATCTACATTAAATCGCTGTCCCTGTCTAATTTTTTTTTATCTCGGGCACACAAACCAGGATCAATTTCATAGGAATCCTATTAACCCATTTATATATTTTTTGAGTATGGAAGGAAACAAGATAACCCAGGGGAAACCCACAAAGACACAGGGTGGACATAGAAACTCCACGCAGGTGTTCTCCTTGGTGAGATTAGAACTTAGGACCCCGCTGCTGCAAGGCAACAGTGCAAACCCGGGATTCGTGTGGAAAAAATCTTTAACCCCTTCCCGACATCTGCCGTATATATACGGCACACGTTGGGTAGGGGAGAATGGAGCGGGCTCATGGCTGAGCCCGCTCCATAGGACAAACGTGTCGACCCTGTGTTACAGCCGACACTGCCGGGTAACAAGCGGGATCCCGCAAGTTTAACCCGTTAAATACCACAGTTAATAGCGACCGTAGCATTTTAATGACTAAAACAGAGGGGCGACCCCCTGTAACGTTCCAACGGCCCCCCCGTGGTGAGATCGGGGTGTTCTTTTGCCATTTTTCCTCAAGCACAATGTATAAAAGAAAAAAAATTAACATAACTGTATTGACATGTCTGTAAAAGTCTGAACTATTACAATATATCATTATTTAGTACGTGTGGCGAACGGCGTAAAAATAAATAAATATTAAAACTGTCAGAATTGCTGTTTTGTGCTCAATTCATCTCTCACGAAAAATGAAATAAAAAGTGATAAAAAAGTCTCATGTACTCCAAAATGGTACCAATATAAACTACAGCTTACCCCGCAAAGATAAGCCCTTATATCTCTAAATCGATGGAAAAATAAAAAAGCTATGGCTCTCAGAATATGGCAACAAAACTCAAATTTTATTTTTAACAATCAGTTTTTTCCTTGTAAAAGTACAAAATCTTAAAAAAAACTATATAAATTTGGTATCGCTGTAATTGTATTGACCAGTAGAAAAAAGTTAACATGCCATTTTTACTGCATGGTGAACGCCATAAAAATAAAACCACCCAAAAATTGAGGCATCGCTGTTATTTTCCTATTCCACCCCACAAATATTTTTTTTCCAGTTTCCCACTACCATATATGGTACAATAAATTGTGCTGCGAAAAGCTACAACTCGTCCCGCAAGAAACAAGCTCTCCTACGGCAATATTGATGGAAAAATAAACTTACGGCTTTCAGACAGTGGTGAGGAGAAAACGAAAGTGAAAATTCGAAAAATGGCTGCGGCGGGAAGGGGTTAATATATCGATCTCCGCTCATTTCCATGAAGGGTGTCCATGATTCTGGAGTTGACTGCATATAGATAAGAGCAGTGCTTGCAATTTAATGAGAAAGAAAAAGGCTGGAAGCTTCCCATTCCTGCTTACAGGTCATTGTGTGGGCGAGCATATACAGTTAATATCTATCTATCTATCTATCTATCTATCTATCTATCTATCTATCTATCTATCTATCTATCTATCTATCTATCTATCTATCTATCTATCTATCTATCTATCTATCTATCTATCTAATCGCAGAGCGTGCATTTTTTTTAATGGGAGAGGGGAATAAGTCTCTGGCAGACACCTCTGTCAGCTGCTTATCTTTTGTTGAAAAAAAGGATTCGGCGCGCTGAAATCCAACATGCCTAATCCTTGTTTTCCCTGACATCTGCCATTTTTTGGGAGACCCCCATACACATTAGATAGTTGGCCAATCCTGCCAAAATCAGCAGGTTCAGGCAACTTTTATTTAATGTTGACGGCCAGCTTTTGTCCGTTATGTTATAAAGAAGAGACCAAGCACTGTGCAAAGCAGACAAAGGTCACCATCGGTGTGAGTCCCAAGAGGCGATTAAATCATGTCATATCTAGGATGTAGCCAAGTTTAACTTGACTCTGATAACTTGCTGCATCGTGATATCACACAACAAAAGCCATTGAAAAGCCATTGAAAGGTCAAGTTAAAGTTTCTTGACACTGTGTATTTAATGCGAGTGTAGTTAATAGAAGTCAAGATAGGGATGGCTACATCTGTAAATCTTTATTGTGAATTCTTAAATCCAAAATTACTATGATTATTATGAATATTATAATAATTTTTTGTAAAGTCAAAATAACAGTAATAA
The DNA here is from genome assembly GCF_050947455.1 of Rhinoderma darwinii. NCBI lineage: Eukaryota > Metazoa > Chordata > Amphibia > Anura > Rhinodermatidae > Rhinoderma > Rhinoderma darwinii. The sequence continues at coordinate 144,604,512 of NC_134690.1, forward strand.
AATATAGGGTAACCCAAAAAGCGTACCATTTTTTCTTACATTTTTTTTAAATAGCTCTCTGTATTATCAACATGGGTGTTGGGAATTCAATTGAGTATATTTCTCAATAAAGGATGTCTGTCATAGTGGTTCAAACGGTAAGCAGGACACAGTGCCAGATCTGTCATCTGATGGACCCAAATGATTTATACTGGGGTGTCGAGTTCCGTCATGGTGTCTGACATTTTAACCCCTTCCCGCTGCGGCCAGTTTTGAGCTTCCTGACAGAACCTAATTTTTCAATACTGACGTGTCAATTTATATGGTAATAACTTTGGAATGCTTTTACCTATCCAAGCTATTCTTTTTTTTTTTTTTGTCAAATCTGTTTTTTATTTTTGAAAAGAGTAAAAACAAACATACAAGCAAATAACATAACTGTACCCATGTGCAACATGGGTTTAGAAACATACATAAAGGCCATCAGCTTTGGGTAATTGTACATTATCACAAGAAATAAGATCTAAAAGACAAGCATTTCAGGTACTTTAAGATATAGGTACAAGTTTGAAGAAACCTTGGCACAATAGGGGAGGAGAGAAAAACAAGGTAAGGGGGGGGGGGGGAAAGGGTAACAAGATTATGTAGCTTACAGGAATCTTTTCAGCCTCATTTCAATGCAAAATTTTTCAGTAGACTGTGCATCTCATACGTAAGTTTATGCACCTTCAATGTATGCTCGTTCTATAATGTAGCCACGGTCTCCAAGTGTTTAAGAATTTTACATGAGTGTGTTCTTGCCAACTGGTCAGCTCCTCCAAACTACAAATCTGCTGAACCTTGTCCAACCATTGTGTTTTGGATGGGGAGGCGGTTTGCAGCCAGTAAAGGGGGATTAAGTATTTGGCCGCAGCTATCAGGTGTGCGGCTAGGTGTACTTTAGAGGGTTTGAATGTTTTTGAGGGCAATGCCAAAGCTATCAATTCTATGGAAAGGGGTATGTCAGAGTTACAGATTTTGTTAATCGCTACTGATATCTCTTTCCAGAAGCCTGTGACCAGCGGGCAATACCACCAGATGTGGGACAGTGTCCCCACATCCCCTTGACAGCGCCAGCATAACTTAGAGGCCGCTAAACCCAGATGGTGCATTCGCTCCGGCGTCTTGTACCACCTTGTTAATAATTTGTAATGGCTCTCCTGAAGTTTTACACACCTGGAAAAACCATGAGAGTGTCTCAATATCCATTTCTGTTCCTGTTCAGTGAATTTCTTGTTAAATTCCATTTCCCAGGACACTAGAAAAGTTGGGGTCCCAGGTGTGCCTAAGCTCAGCAGTATGGGGTATATTCTAGATAATTTGCATTTAGTCACCCCCTTGACAAGGAGCATTTTCTCTAAATCGCCCAGATCTCTACTGCTTTTTTGGGAAGCTAGGAAGGTCTTGCAAACGTGTTGCACATGATTGATCTGAAGGAAATTTAGAGAGCCCGGTGAGACCAGTGATCTAATTTTGGCCGTTGAGGGAACCCTATTAGCTTCTAGCAAGTCTGAAATATTCATATGAGAAAACAAGTCCCATACATCGTCTGGTGGGGGATCCTTATATTCAACATTGTAAGGCAATAGAGAGGCAGGCATAATCGGTGAGGGCGTCCAGGGAGGTATGCTCACGGCTTTGTGCGATATCCACACCGATAGTGTTCCCTTCAGGAGAGGATTTGTGATGGATTTTAGAGCTCTCTGGTCGGGTAACCACAGCAGTCTCAAAGAATCTCTACCTAAGGGTGCTGTCTCCGGTTCTATACACCAATCCATTGACCCCGGCGATGCCAAATCCATCCATCTTTGTAGATGAATCGCCTTATAGTACACCTCCACGTCCGGTAGCCCCAAACCTCCTCTATCCCGTTTTAACGACAATAATTTATAGGACAGGCGGGGCCTACGCTGATTCCACAGGAAGGAGGAAAATATATGTCTCACAAGTGTAAAGAAGGTCTTTGGTAGATATATAGGGACCATATTCATAACATATAATAGTATCGGCAATATGTATGTCTGCAAAAGATTTTTGCGACCCATCCAGGACATGAAGGGTATGTGATAAGAGGAGAGGTGTGTCGACACTTTCTTTAATAGTGGTTGGTAGTTAAGCTTATATAGGTCTTGTAATTGGCTCGGTATTTGGACACCCAGGTATGTAATATAGTGAGAAGGCCATGAAAAGAGCGAGTCTCGTTGTAGTTCCTGTGCTAAAGAGGGAGGAAGGGAAATATTTAGTATTTCAGATTTGTTATAATTAATCTTGAAGTTGGAGACCCTTCCATACTCAGCAAAAATATGTTGTAGCCGTGGCAGCGCTTGTTGCGGGTTAGTAACCATGAGGAGTATGTCGTCTGCAAAGGCCGCCACTAGATGTGTACGTTCTCTTATCTGTAACCCCCTTATCAGAGAGTCTGATCTAATTTTTTGCAGGAGGGTTTCCAAAGTCAAAATGAAAAGAGTGGGGGATAGTGGGCATCCCTGTCTAGTACCGTTCGTGATGGAAAAGGACGGTGAGAGGACCCCATTAACCCGTATCCGAGCATGCGGTTCTGTATAAAGTGAGAAAATTGCTGCAATAAATTGAGGTGGGAATAAAAATTTAGCTAGCACTTGTTTCATGAAATCCCAGGCCACTCTATCGAACGCTTTCTCAGCGTCAGTGCCCATAAGTATTAAAGGTAGTTTAAAATGTTTAGCATAATGAATAGAGTTTATCAGTCTACTCGCGTTATGTTTACCTTCCCTTCCTCTTACGAACCCCATCTGATCCGGATCGACTAGTTTAGGCAATAGGGTCCCAATTCTCAGCGCCAAGAGTTTGGCCCATATCTTCAAGTCAATATTCAATAAGGATATAGGCCTGTAGCTAGCACATAGGGATGTGTCTTTTCCCTCCTTCGGTATTATGGTGATATATGCTTCTAAAGATTGTTTCGAGAAGGGGGTGCCATTTAAGAGCGCGTTACACATGTGGGTCAGGTGTGGTAAAAGATAGTCTAGAAATTTTCTATAATAGGTGAGAGAGAAGCCATCTGGGCCTGGGCTTTTACCAGTTGGGAAAGAAGAAATTACGCTCCTCACCTCCTCTACCGTAATGGGGTGTATAAGAGTGTCAGCCTCTTCTGAGGAGAGAGTGGGTAGTTTGAGTGACCCTAAAAAGTCAAGAACCCGTGTGTCCCTCTTATCAGACTGAGTTCCAGTTTCCTCTTCCCTGATGTTGTAAAGGGAGGAATAGAATGACATGAATTCTTTAGCTATCTCAGACGTGGAGGTGTGCATTATCCCATCAACTCCCCTAATTCTTGAAATTAAAGATTTTTCTTTTTGTTTTTTAATAAGTGCCGTCATGAGCCTACCTCTCTTGTCCCCATGTGCATATATCTTCTGCCTATAGTACATCAGATTTTTGGCCATTTTCAAATTCAATAAGTCTTTTAGTTTTACTCTCAGGGTGCCAAGTTCGACTTGAGCATCTTGTGCCGCTGATTTTTTATGTACTTTTTCTAGTGCAGCAATTCGGGTCAATAGAGAGTTAATTTGTTTAGATTTTTCTTTTTTGACCCTAGACCCTAGGGAGATCAACAAGCCCCTCATATAAACCTTATGTGCTTCCCATGTGCACGTTGCCGTTACGTCAGAAGAGGTGTTAGTGTCAAAGTAAAATGTCAGTTGTTCAGTTAAATATTTTACGTGTGATTCACTATCTAAGAGGGTGTCATTTAGTCGCCATGACCACTCTCTGATGGGCAACCCCACCAAAGGCAAAGTAATGCTGACCGGGGAATGGTCCGAAACAGTCATTTGACCTATCTGAGCTGACTTTAGGGCTGGAAGCAAACTCTCATGAATAAAGAGATAATCCAATCTCTGATGTGACCTGTGCGCTTTAGAATAAAATGTAAAATCTCGAGTCGAGGGATGTACAGCCCTCCATGCATCTATCAGTTGTAGGCCCTGTAATTTCCGTTTAATTTTCCCCAGAGCAACGAAGGTTAAGGCAGATCTTTTCGTGGAGGAATCTTGAAGAGGGTTCAGCGTGACATTGAAATCCCCCCCAAAATTATAGGTCCCTCCGCAAAAACAGTTAGTGCGTCTAAGATCTTATCAAACCAGCCTGCCTGCGATTTATTTGGGGCGTATAAATTTGCGAATGTGTAGATAGAGTTTCCAATATGTCCCTTCAAGAACAGTGCTCTGCCATCAGCAGTACTGTGTTGTGCTACCAGACCAAAAGGGAGGTCTTTATGAAATGCAATAGACACCCCTCTCGCTGCTGAGCTGGATGATCCAGTATGGAACCACTTATTCAAATAACGGGTTGGTAATCTAGGTATCTTTCCCTCTTTGAAATGCGTTTCCTGCAGGAAAACTATAGCGGCTTTCTCCTGTTTGAGCAGCATCAAGACCTGGCTCCTTTTATTAGGAGAGTTAAAACCCTTTACATTGTAGGTGAGTATGTTAGTTAACGCCATGAGATGTCAGAGTATCTTTGTGTCTTAGTGAGCTGTAGCAATATCACATTTATCGTGTAAGGTTCCGGGTGAGGGGTAGAGGTAACATAGGAGACATACAAAAGGGGTAAACATTGAATGAACAATGAAAATGAATGCAGCCAGAGATCAAGGATCAGGTCCCCCTGGGGGAGCTCACGACCCTTAGTCCCTGGGGCATCTTGATAAACATAGCTCAAAGATGGTACAGCACCCAATATAATGAAACACAATCCCAGCGTTACATTAGGGGCGCCGCATCTCATCCTAAAGCGTGGGGTACAGAGAAGCATCAACCCTGAGCCGATACTTGATCCCGGATCACTATAGCAATATACATATTCTCATTAATTTAAGGCACTCTTGTATAATAGCAATAAACATCAGTATGACACATAACGGGAACTCAGCAAACCTGTCATAACATACTCACTATTCCCGTGCATAGTATACCAAAGGCAATTATGACATACAAACCCCATGTGGGGTCGCTGATGGAAGTCCACATTCAGGTAAAATCTCCATCTTCTCTTCTTGCTTGACCTTTCTTGGACCTGGGAGATCTCGATTTTCCCGACGTCGCCCATGGTGTTAGCTCTGGTAGGCTCGGCAGATGTAAGTCCGTATGAGCCGGCATCCAGGAAGGTATATCTATCGGAGCAATTCCCAATTTTTCCCAGGTGTCTTGTAAATCCTCAGGAGTGTGAATGATGATGCGTTTACCATTTTTCAGTATGGCCAGGCCGAAGGGATACATCCAGTTGTATGTGAGCCGCATGTCTTGCAATTTTAGCAGGAGAGGCCGCAGCATTCTGCGTTTTGCGGTGTGGAGGCTGCAATGTCCTGAAAGAGCTGAATTTTCGTGCCATCTAGTACGATATCCGCACGTGCTCTGTTAGCCTGTAGAATAGCCGAGGTGTCCACAAAGCTAAGTAAGCCACATACCACATCTCTTGGGGGTTCAGATGCCCTCGGTGCCGGGCGTAGTGCCCTGTGGATCCGCTCGATGACAATTACAGAAGCGCGTTCCTGTCCCAGTAAATCAGCAAATATTTTCCTGGCCACCGCTTGCAATGCCTCTGATGTCACTGATTCAGGTATACCTTTAAATCTCACGTTCTTCCTCCTGCTTCGATTTTCCTGATCCTCCAGCAGTGTCATTACTTTATTTAACTGGGTCTCTTGTTGCTGCACTTTGTGGCCTAGTGAGTCACAGTAGTTAACCGAGTCAGTGACCACAGACTCCAGGTGCTCCACGCGGTTTCCAATATGGCGGACGTCCGCCTTGATGTCTGCAAGCTCCTTCATCATTAGCGTTAGAGCTTGTACTATAGTTTTCTTTAAGTATGCTCAGGAGATCGGAGCTTTCTCCTGGCGTGAAGATGTGGAGGCAGCCACAGACTCACGATCGCTATCTTCCTCCGAGTCATCTTCCTGTCTGGGTTCCATAGTCACCGGCGGCGCCATCTTGGTTTTCTGGGACGGCTTCATTTTCAAGAATTTGTCTAGATCTGCCTGACCTTTGTGGGTTTTTGGTGTCCCTGAGTGATCTCTGATGTCAGGTTTACCGATCTTCACCATTCTCAGGTTTGTGCCTTGCGATGTCAGTGATCCTAGATCATGTGTGTGAGGAGCCGAGAAACTAAGCTGCCATCACTCTCCGCGGTCAGGCTCCGCCCCCCCCCCTATCCAAGCTATTCTGAGATTGTTTTCTCATGACACATTAGACTTTGTGTTAGGGGTAAAATTTGGTCAATGCATTTAGTATTTAATTGTGAATAACACCAAAATGTAGCGAAAAATGAAAACAATTTGCATTTTGTATAAATTTAAATGTATATGCTTGTAAGATGGATAGAAATACCACACAAATAAGTTGCTAAGTAACATTTCCCATATGTCTACATAGATTGGCATAATTTTTCTTTAACATCCTTTTATTTTTCTAGGACGTTACAAGGCTTAGAACTTAAGCAGAAATTTTGCTCATTTTCAAGAAAATATCAAAAGGCTATTTTTTCAGGGTCCATTTCAGTCCTCAAATGGCTTTACAATACCATACTTTACAAACCCCCATAAATAATCTCATTTTAAAAACGCCACCCCTCAAAGTTTTCAAAACAGCATTTAGAAAGTTTCTTAACCCTTCAGGCGTTTCACAGACATTAAAAAAATGGAGGTGAAATTTACAAATGTAATTTTTTTTGCAGAAATTAATTGTTAATCCATTTTTTTTCTGTAACAGAGAAGGTTTTAGCAGAGAAATACAACTAAAATGTGTTACCTAGATTCTGCAGTTTTTAGAAATATCCTACATGTGGCCCTAGTGTGCTAATGGACTGAAGCACAGGCCTCACAAGCAAAGGAGCACCTAGTGTATTTTGGAGCCTTCTTTATATTAAATTATATTTTAGGCCCAATGTCAGGTTTGAAGAGGTCTAGAGGTACTAAAACAAAGGAAAACCCTAAAAAACACTCAATTTTGGAAACTACACCCCACAAGTAATTCATCTAGGTGTGTAGTGAGCATTTTTACCACACAGGTGTTTCATAGATTTTATTAGAATTGGGCTGTGAAAATGTTTTGTTTTTTTTTCCAATAAAACGTAGATTTTTTTCATTTCCACAAGGACTAAAGGAGTAAAAGCACCCCTACATTTGTAAAACAATTTCTCCCGAGTACAGCAATAGCTCATATGTAGTCATAAACGGCTATTTGGACACACAAGAGGGCACAGAAGGGAAGGATCGTCATTTGGCTTTTGGAGCTTAAATTTTGCTGGAATGGTTTGCAGAGGCCATGTTGCATTTTTAAATACCCTGAGGGGCCAAACACTGGAAACCCCAACAACTGACCCCATTTGGGAAACTACACCCCTCAAGGAAATGACATAGGGGTATAGTGAGCATTTTGACACCACAGGTTTTTACAAAAATGATTGGAAGTTGGCCATGAAAATCTAAATTTTTTCCAATAAAATATAGGTTTAACAAATTTTTTTTCATTTCCACAAGAACTCAAGGAGAAAAAGCACCCGAACATTTTTCAAACAATTTCTCCCAAGTACGGAAATATCCTATATGCGGTCATAAACTGCTGTTTAGACACATGGTAGGGCTCAGAAGGGAAGGAGTGCCATTTGGCTTTTGGAATGGTTTTTGGGTGCCATGTCACATTTGCTGAGCCCCTGTAGTGCTAGTACAGTGGAAAGCCCCCAAAAGTGACTCCATTTTGGAAGCTACACCCCTTGAGGAATCATCTAGGGGTATAGTGAAAATGTTGACCCCAAATGTTTTTTGCTGAAATAATTAGATCTAATTAATTATTATTTTCCCAATAAGGTGTAGATTTAGATCAACATTTTTCATTTTCACAAGGAATAAAGAAGAAAGATCACCACAAAATTTTCAAAGCCATGTCTCCTGAGTATGGAAATACCCCATATGTGGTTATAAACTGCTGTTTGGACATATGGGAGCGATCAGACGAAAAGGAGTGGTATTTGACTTTCGGAGTGTAGATTTTGCTAGAATGGTTTGCGAACACCATGTCGCATTTGCAACACCCCTGATGTACCAAACAAAGTGACCCCATTTTAGAAACTACACCCCTAAAGGCATTTATCAAGGGGTGTAGTGAGCATTTAGACCCCACAGGTGTGTTTCAGAAATTAATAGTGGATATTGGATGATGCAAAGTGAAAATTTTAATTTTTCCACTGATATGCCATTTCATCGCTCAATATGTTGTGCCCAGCCTTGCCCACTGGCGAATCTTACCCCATAAACTGTTAAGCAGGTTCTCCCAGGTATGGCAATGCCTCACATGTGGACGTAAACCGCTGTTTGGGCACATTGTAGGGCTTAGAAGGGAAAGGCCGCCATTTGGAGCGCAGATTTTGCTTGGTAGTAGTTTTGTTTGAGTATTACTGGTAATTTATCCCAAGTGGTATATCACCACTTGGGATAAATTACATAATAGTTTTCTAGTTTGGGTCGTTACGGACATGACAATACCAATTATGTATAGGGTTTTTTTTCCATTTTTTTCAAATAATAAAAGACTTATGAAAAAAAGGCAATTTGGGTTTTTTAATTGAAAACTTTTATTTTATTTTTTTTACAACATTGTTATGAACTTTTTTTTTGTCCCACTAGGACTTGAAGGCCTGCAAATCTGATCGTTGTTCTTATATTAGAGATGTCAGTTATACACTGACAGCAAGCCTACAGCTTTTGCCATTGCTAGGCCTCTGGTTGCCATCTCAACCATCGACACCCCAGGGATCACATCGCTGGGGTGCCGATTGGCTAAAAAACCATAAGGATGCTGCGATCGTTATTGAGCGCAGCATCTGAGGGGTTAATTAGCCAGATCGGAGACTATCTGCGGTCCTGGCCATTACAGCATGGTGTCAGCTATAACATACAGCTGACACCTGACGATGATGGTGCGGGCTTAGCTTCTGAGCCAGCACCAAATCCTCGACATAAATGTACTGCGCTATGCGGGAACCCCTAGCCGACAACAGTCTATATATACGGCGGATGACGGGAAGGGGTTAACTGTAAAAACAATAGTTATGCAGTGCTATTTTTTGCCTGCAGAATAGAGGACTGGTTTTGCTCCCAGACCTGTAGAAAGTCTCCAAATGCAGAGTCAGCTGCGGGTACCTGGGATGTAGCTGGAACAGAAAGAGGGATTTGTGGATGTTGGCCGTACACAATGTAGAATGGTGCAGAAGTGGTGGACTCACTTGTGTTGTTGTTGTAAGAAAACTCGGCCCATGGAAGAAGCTGTACCCAGTCATCATGCTGCGCGGAGATGAAATGGCGAAGATAATTCTACATGATTTGTTTAATCCTCTCGACTTGGCCATTGGACTGGGGATGGTACGCTGAAGAAAAGTCCAACTTCATGTCTAGGAGTTTACAGAGGGCTCTGCAGAACTTCGAAGTGAACTAAACCCCCCCCCCCCCCGATCAGACACCATATGAAGAAGCAACCCATGCAAGCGGAAGATGTGTTGGATGAAGAGGTTAGCCAGTTGAGGAGCAGAAGGTAGACCGGTCAGCGGAATAAAATCAGCCATCTTCGAGAACTGATCCACCAACACCCAGACCATATTGCATCCTGCAGAGGAAGGAAGGTCTGTGACAAAGTCCATTGCCATATGCTGCCAGGGAGCATTGGGCACAGGCAGAGGTTGGAGCAGACCGGCATGCTTAGAGTGAGCAACTATGTTGAAAGCACACAGTGCAGGACGAGACAAAGTCCACAATATCTTTGGGCAGCGGGGGCCACCAGAAGTGATGGGCAATAAGATTTCGGGTTTTAAGAGCACCAGCATGCCCAGCCAGATTGGAGCTGTGCCCCCAGCGAAGGATTCTCCTCCTGTCTGCCAACCACACAAAAGTCTTCCCCAGATGGTTGTCTCTCCAACCAATCCTAGGAATTGGAATTTTTTGGCTTCTGAGGACACAAACGCACAACATGGCCTTCGAGGCCGCAATACAGACAAAGTCCTGAAGTGCGTCTGCGTTGTTTCTCCTGGGCTGACAATTATAGCCGATCCACCTGCATAGGATCCTCTGGTGCAACAACTAGTGAGGGCAACAGGAATTTCTGGAAAGTAGGAGCCAGCCTGGGGAATCTTCTCTCCCGACGAACCTCTTGGGATTGCTCCCGGATCCTCATGTCAATCCGGGTGGCAAGAAGAATGAGGCCATCCAGGGTAGGTGGCAGATCGCGAGCGGCAAGTTCATCTTTCATCTCGGAAGACAGTCCCTGCCAGAATGCATCCACCGGGGCCTCGTTGTTCCAGGATAGCTCTGCCGCCAGGGTGCAAAACTGAATGGCGTACTCGCCCACGGAGATGTCTCCCTGGCAAAGGGTCAGTAGAGATATAGTTGCTGACAAGACTCGCCCAGGTTCCCCAAATACCGTGCGAAAAGTCTGTAGTAAACACTGGAAGTTATGGGTCTCCAATGTTCCCAGATAGGATTCGCCCATGCAAGGGCCTTGCCAGTAGGGAGAGAGATGATGAAAGCGATCCTTGCGCCATCGGATGGAAATGCTCTGGCACGTAGACTGATGTGGATCTGGCACTGATTTAGAAATCCCCTGCAGGTACTCGCGTCTCCGTTGAAGCGAGGAGGTAGTGTCAGAGAGTATCTGGAGTCGGTACCGGTACTGACAGAAGGTGTAGTAGGAGGAACAGCCGGACCAACCGGAACAGGTGCCTTGATGGCTGCAGCTTGCGCAACCATTTGTTGTGCAATGGAGTTTACTGCCAGGAGGAGTTGGTATTGTCATGACCGAAGGTCTCGCAGGTCTGCCTGCATAGCTTGTGACATTGTTATGGTCTTGGGTTGACCAGCGGGGTCCATGTCCCGACCATGTAATCACTAAGTGGCCGGGAGGCAGCATGAGCACAAAAAGATTGAACGGGGTTTAGGGGGCCCCATTCCAGAGATAGGTGTTGGTCCCAGAGGTGGGACCTGCATCTATCTGACATTTATGACATATCCTGTGGATATGTCATAAATGTCCGTAATGGGAAAACCCCTTTAACCCTTTGAAATCCAATTTATTGCGAGAAACTTTATTGTTTTAAGTCTACAAAGAACAAATATGTTACTAAGAATATTTGTAAATTCAAGGAGCTCCATAATATTGTTATATAATATAGCGACAACATATGATGCAATGAGTCAGTTGTCACTTTGCAGGCAGAAGTACAGAAAGAATAACAGCGAAACAAACCCCAGTAGCATGTTATGAGTGTGTGACTGTGGTTGCATTGTACTCATGTTATTTCTAATGAGGTTGGTTGGGCTAGTTTGGCAAGTTCATGTGCATTTCCTCATTAATAAACATGATAGCGATCTTACAGTATCACATTGTAACAAAAGACCTCCTGTTAAATGACTGGATTGTTGAGAAATATCATCTTGATAAAAAGCAACAATAACAACTTAGCTATTCAGTACAAATTTTATGGTAAGATCACTTGGCAAGGTTATGAATACATTTTCTCTCTAAAACGTAGGTATCTTGCTGGAGTAAAAATAAATCCAACTAGAACAAAAGTGAACCCAACATCAACTAACTGAAAATAGTATTTTTAAAGAGAATTAATAATGAACATTATTTAAAAAAAAACAAAAACAAAACAGAACCCCAGCTTCAGAAGACTATTAAATGGTTGAACTCAATCATGAAAGGCAGAAAACACACACTATTTTGTGGGACTCGTTATATATATGTAAATATTTCATTACAAAGACGGTAGTTTGTGTCATTGATGTCTAGATGGAGTCAACAATCTAGAGGGAGGAGAGGTCATGGATTGAGAAGTAGAGGTTTGGGTACTATTTTTTGAGAGATGAACAGACAATGAGTAATATTGGAGGGTCCCAAAACATGTGATGAATCTGTCTGATTTGAACATGTTTATGGATATATTTTTGGAATTTTTATGCATATAACAAAGTAGGCATACACTCCTGACTCCTAATCCCAGAGTGTGCAGGGGGTTAAATCAGTATATTACAAGTTATAATAAATATTTCCCTACAAATCTATTGTTAATCTGCTTAGCCCAGGGGTGGGCAAACTTTTTGACTCGCGGGCCACAATGGGTTCTAAAATTTGACAGAGGGGCCGGGCCAGGAGCATTTGGAGGGAGTGTTTGGGCCGGATATACTAAAGCATTAAATGTAGTGTGTGCAAACCTCATAGCACAGTAAGAACACTACAACCCAATTTATTAACTGTCTTTCAAATGTGAAAAATAGCCCTTATCAGTTAATAAATTTGTCTCAAGGAATATGCAAGATATGGCATTTACATACTATTTCGCAGATACTGGGAGGAGGAAATGTAAATAGATTAAAATAACATACGCACTGTGATTTATCAAGAAAAAAGTTCTGTTGACTCTGTAAATTAGCTGCCAACCTCTGAGCAGTAGCCGCCCGTTCTTGTGTTGACTGCTTGCTAGCATAGTTTGCATGCTTCGTGGCAAAGTGACGGCTGATATTGTACTCTTTGAAAACCGAAGGGCTTAATGGTGACGTGAAACGAAGTGAAAATTAAAGTGAAATAAAGAGAAATACGCGCCACATTAACCCCTTAATGACCGGGCCATTTTGCACGTTAATGACCAAGGATTATTTTTTGTTTTTCCACGGTCGCATTCCAAGAGTCGTAACTCTTTTTTTATTCCGTCGACATAGCCGTATAAGGGCTTGTTTTTTCCGGGACGAGTTGTATTTTGTAATTGTACCATTTTTAGATGCTTATAACATATTGATTAACTTTTATTAACTTTATTTTAGGAGAGAATTGAAAATAAGCAGCTATTCCAGCATTAATTTTCACGTTATAAATTTACGCCGTTTACTATGCAGCGTAAATAACATGTTAACTTTATTCTATGGGTCGGCACGATTACAGGGATACCAAATGTGTAAAGGTTTTATATGTTTTTTCTACGTTTGCACAATAAAAACCCTTTTAGAAAAAAATTACTTGTTTTTGCATCGCCGCGTTCCAAGAGGCGTAATTTTTTTATTTTTCCGTCGATGTGGCCGTACGTGGGATTGATTTTTGCGGGACAATGTGTAGTTTTCATTAGTACTATTTTGGGGTACATAGGACTTATAGATGAACTTTTATTTTATTTTTTATGGGGGGAATGGGAGAAAAGAGAGAATTTTGCCGTTGTTTTTTGCGTTTTCTTTGGACGCCGTTCATCCAGCGGTTTAATTAATGTGTTCATTTTATTGGTCAAGTTGTTACGATCGCGGGGATACCATATATGTGTATGTGTGATTTGTTTTGACCGTTTTATTAAATAAAACCACTTTTTGGGGCAAAAAAGTAGTTTTATTTGACTTTGACTGTAATTTTTTTTATTTTTTTTTTCACAAACTTTATTTAACGGTTTTACTTTTTTTTTTTTAGTCCCACCAGGGGACTTCACTATGCGATATGCCGATCGCATATATAATGCTTTGGTATACTTCGTATACCAAAGCATTATTGCCTGTCAGTGTAAAACTGACAGGCAACCTGTTAGGTCATGCCTCTGGCATCGCCTAACAGGCAGATGCTGAAGACAGACCTGGGGGTCTTTGTTAGACCCCCGGCTGTCATGGAAACCCGACGGCGACCCGCGATTTGTTTGCGGGGGCGCCGATCGGGAGACAGAGGGAGTTCCCCCCTCTGTCAAACACATTAAATGCCGCTGTCACTGTTGACAGCGGCATTTAATGGGTTAAACTGCCGGAATCGGCGCGTGCTTCGATTCCGGCAGTTGCAGCAGGAGCCAGGCTGTGTATAACAGCCGTGCTCCTGCCGCTGATCGCGTGGGTAAACTGTCAGTACCCGCGCGATCACAGAACGGATATATCCGTCCTCCTGCGCGAACTAGCAGCTGCTGAGGACGGATATATCCGTCCTTCGGCGTTAAGGGGTTAACAACGGTCAATGTGTTTTGAGTGCGCCATCTATTGGGAAAACGTGGGCATTGCAGGGAAAGGGGAAAAAAAAGGAGGTTTTTACTATTATTTGGACAAGTTCGGCGGGCCGGATTAAAAAGCCTAACGGGCCGTATGTGGCCCGCGGGCCGTAGTTTGCCCATGTCTGGCTTAGCCCATCCTGCTTTATAATATAGAATGGATCTGCTAATATTTACAGAAACAAACATTTTTTTTCAATAAGCAGAAACAAACAGGGATTTAAACTCAATAATCATAGTCCTAAATAGGAGCGGGGAATAAAAAGGTTTCCAGGTTAATGGAAGTTTTAACTATAGTAAAACAAGAAAAGAAAGGGACAATAATATTAACTGGATAATCCCCAAAAATTATTTTAGGAGGGTTCCAGGGTTGCTGCATTTTGGACTGGTGTGACGAAGCCAAAGGCAAAATGTGCATCGGGGCATGCTATTGTGTACATTCTCCATCCTTTCTAGGACTCTCCCACCATGACCAACGATATGATGTCCGTCTCTATTCTTGCTTCTCATTTAGGGTATGTGCACACACAAAATAAAAAACTTCTGAAAATACGGAGCTGTTTTCAAGGGAAAACAGCTCCTGATTTTCAGAAGTTTTTTCATCAAAGTCGCGTTTTTCGCTCCATTTTTTTACGGCCGTTTTATAGAGTCTATGAAAAACGGCTCCAAAATCGGCTGCAGAAGTGACGTGCACTTCTTTTTCTTGGCCGTTTTTTTACGCAGCCGTTTTGAAAAACGGCCGTGTAAAAAACACTCCATTGGAAAAGAAAGCTGTTTTTCCCATTAAAATCAATAGGCAGATGTTTGGAGGCATTCTGATTCAGATTTCTCAGCCGTTTTTTGGCTGTTTACGGCCCAAAAAATTGACGAAAATAAGCCGTGTGAACATACCCTTATAGATATTTGGCCTCTTCCTCTTCACTTGTGCATGGCTCGGGTAACATCCATTTAATGTGCTTGGACAATTACTTGTTCCACATACTTATACTTTATAGTACACTTATGACCTGACATCACAGATGCTCTTTTCATCTGTTAAATTTTGGTACACCACTTTATTGTGAACATAGGTTGCCATAGGGTTCTATAGGTATTCTTTATATATGGCCTCTTATCACACATTTATTATTTTATTTTTATACCCTCCTGCATGCACCTAGCCTGCTATCCCTGGTCATTGGTGTGGGTCATGTTTGTTTTTTGTGTATAACATATATATATATATATATATATATATATATATATATATATATATACATATATATATATATACACCAGTAGAAAAAACGGCAGCACTCTAATTCAGTATATAGGTTCCAGTAATGAAGGGTGCCAGCTGATAGTCCCGATCCAAAGACCATACGTATATCCATACGTATATCCAAAAAGAAAGTTCAGCAGCACTCCAATGATCAAGGTGAAAAAAAGGTGAAATTTATTGAGCCAACATGGCAATGCAACGTTTCCGTCCCACCTTTGCTTGAGAAAGGTCCCAAGGTGGGACGGAAACGTTGCATTGCCATGTTGGCTCAATAAATTTCACCTTTTTTTCACCTTGATCATTGGAGTGCTGCTGAACTTTCTTTTTGGATATATATATATATATATATATATATATATATATATATATACATATATATATATACAGTCCAGCAATGGAAAAACACAGCACTCCAAGATACCAGAAAATCAGGCCATGTGCTCGTCACCAGGGGATGAATCAATTCCCCTATTTTATGGATAGAAGACAACGTAGAAAGCAGTGACGGCACCAGGACTTCAAGGCAGATGCAAGCAAAGTGGATTTGTTCACCTCAAAAAAAACACAGCAACGTTTCGGTTCAACAGGAACCTTTCTCAAGCCATGACAAACTAACAAAAGTGCCAAGTATATATAGGGTGGACGTACATCAACTGACAATCAAACAAATTGACAGTACAATTCTCATAAAATCCATAAAAAATTGAACATAGCAGTGTATTGTGACTTTTATACAGACAGTGCAGCAATGAGTCTTCAAAACGCTATTAATAAACGGCAATATATTTGAAGACATGATTTATACATATCATAAATAGTGTAAACTAAGTGTAATGGGATTAATATAAAACTTTTAGGTATATTTTCTATCATTCACCTATGTCCAGATATGTTATAACTGACACTTTCTGGTACTTATGTACAGTATGTATATATATATATATATATATATATATATATATACACTACCGTTCATAAGTTTAGGGTCACTTAGAAATTTCCTTATTCTTGCAAGAAAAGCACAGTTTTTTTCAATGAAGATAACATTAAATTAATCAGAAATACACTCTATACATTGTTAATGTGCTAAATGACTATTCTAGCTGCAAACGTCTGGTTTTTAATGCAATATCTACATAAGTGTATAGAGGCCCATTTCCAGCAACCATCACCCCAGTGTTCTTATGGTACATTGTGTTTGCTAACTGTGTTAGAAGGCTAATGGATGATTAGAAAACACTTGAAAACCCTTGTGCAATTATGTTAGCACCGCTGTAAACAGTTTTGCTGTTTAGAGGAGCTATAAAACTGACCTTCCTTTGAGCTAGTTGAGAATCTGGATCATTAAATTTGTGGGTTCGATTAAACTCTCAAAATGGCTAGAAAAAGAGAGCTTTCATGTGAAACTCGACAGTCTATTCTTGTTCTTAGAAATGAAGGCTATTCCATTTGAGAAATTGCCAAGAAACTGAAGATTTCCTACAACGGTGTGTACTACTCCCTTCAGAGGACAGCACACACAGGCTCTAACTAGAGTAGAAAGAGAAGTGGGAGGCCCCGCTGCACAACTGAGCAACAAGACAAGTACATTAGAGTCTCTAGTTTGAGAAATAGACGCTTCACAGTTCCTCAACTGGCAGCTTCATTAAATAGTACCCGCAAAATGCCAGTGTCAACTTCTACAGTGAAGAGGCGACTCCGGGATGCTGGCCTTCAGGGCAGAGTGGCAAAGAAAAAGCCATATCTGAGACTGGCTAATAAAAGGAAAAGATTAATATGGGCAAAAGCACACAGACATTGGACAGAGGAAGATTGGAAAAAAGTGTTATGGACAGACGAATCGAAGTTTGAGGTGTTTGGATCACACAGAAGAACATTTGTGAGACACAGAACAACTGAAAAGATGCTGCAAGAGTGGCTGACGCCATCTGTCAAGCATGGTGGAGGTAATGTGATGGTCTGGGGTTGCTTTGGTGCTGGTAAAGTGGGAGATTTGTACAAGGTAAAAGGGATTTTGAATAAGGAAGGCTATCACTCCATTTTGCAACGCCATGCCATACCCTGTGGACAGCGCTTGATTGGAGCCAATTTCATCCTACAACAGGATAATGACCCAAAGCATACCTCCAAATTATGCAAGAACTATTTAGGGAAGAAGCATGCAGCTGGTATTCTATCTGTAATGGAGTGGCCAGCGCAGTCACCAGATCTCAACCCCATAGAGCTGTTGTGGGAGCAGCTTGACCGTATGGTACGCAAGAAGTGTCCATCAAGCCAATCCAACTTGTGGGAGGGGCTTCTGGAAGCATGGGGTGAAATTTCTCCCGATTACCTCAGCAAATTAACAGCTACAATGCCAAAGGTCTGCAATGCTGTAATTGCTGCAAATGGAGCATTCTTTGACGAAAGCAAAAGTTTGAAGGAGAAAATTATTATTTCAAATAAAAATCATTATTTCTAACCTTGTCAATGTCTTGACTATATTTTCTAGTCATTTTGCAACTCATTTGATAAATATAAGTGTGAGTTTTCATGGAAAACACAAAATTGTGTGGGTGACCCCAAACCTTTGAACGGTAGTGTATATATTAGGACATTGTCCTTGTAATGGATGTTGAGATTTTTTCTGTGTCTATGGACAATTTGTTTCCAACTTGTCCCTACTGCTCCCTCACACATTTTTTTTATTGTGTTTTTGATACTATTGCTATGTGTTACTATTTGTAATAAAGATATCATTTATATATCTGTCGGGCATTATATCCCTCTTCTTTGGTTCATGTTTATTTTGTAGGTTGTGCATTTTGTCTGGCATATGAAGCTGGGGCAGCAAACTAAATCTTATCCCCAGGTGAAGGAAAGCATCGCTACTACTGCTAAATATCATGGGTACTTTGTGTGACATTAACCCAATAATTATTCACTATAGTGTTCTCTTTCTTAGGGCATGACCACACATGGCGGAATTCCTCCGCAACTGTCCGCATCAATGCCGCACCTAATCCGGGTTGCGGATTACGGCTGCGGATCTGCACAAAATGTGCAGAAAATTGATGCGGACTGGCCGCTGCGGACTGCAGGAAAAGTGCTTCCCTTCTCCCTATTCAGTGCAGGATAGAGAGAAGGGACAGCACTTTCCCTAGTGAAAGTCAAAGAAATTCATACTTACCGCCTGTTGTCTTGGTGACGCGTCCCTCTTTCGGCATCCAGCCCGACCTCCCTGGATGACGCTCCAGTCCATGTGACCGCTGCAGCCTGTGCTTGGCCTGTGATTGGCTGCAGCCGTCACTTAGAATGAAACGTCATCCTTGGAGGCCGGACTGGAGACAGACGCAGGGAGTTCTCGGTAAGTATGAACTTATATGTTTTTTTACAGATACATGTATATTGAGATCGGTAGTCACTGTCCCGGGTGCAGAAACAGTTACTGCCGATCGCGTAACTCTTTCAGCACCCTGGACAGTGACTATTTACAGACGTCTCCTAGCAACGCTCCCGTCATTACGGGAGCCCCATTGACTTCCTCAGTCTGGCTGTAGACCTAGAAATACATAGGTCCAGCCAGAATGAAGAAATGTCATGGTAGTAAAAACAATACGCTCCGCAGCACACATAAGATCTGCGGACTTCATTGCGGAATTTTGACTCTCCATTGAAGTCAATGGAGAAATTCCGCCATGAGTCCGCAACCAGTCCGCCACTGCTCCGCAACAGACAGAGCATGCTGCGGACACCAAATTCCGCTCCGCAGCCTATGCTCCGCAGCGGAATTGTACGCATCGTGTAAACGAACACTGCTAAATTAAAGTGAAAGTCAATGGAGAAACGGCTCCGCTGCGGATTAACGCTGCGGAGTGTCCGCAGCGGAATTTAAGTGAAATTCCGCCATGTGTGAACCCGCCCTTATGCATCTGCTGTTTACTAAAATAGCTTTCATACAATTAAAGATGTGCACTGAGAATAATTTGGACTTTTCTTTATCAAAAATAGTATCCAAGCTTACTCAGCACATAGGGAATGAAACTCTTGTAGCTCTAGCCTTATCCTGTCACCCAGCTCTGACTGAGGGTGGATTTACACGAGAGTGTGCATTTTTGCGCACGCAAAAAACGCTGCATTTTGCATGCACAAAAGGCACTTAACAGCTCCGTGTGTCATCACATAGGATGTGCGGCTGTATGATTTTCGCGCAGCCGCCATCATTATGACACTCCGTTTGGATGTTTGTAAACAGAAAAGCAAGTGGTGCTTTTCTGTTTTCATTCATACTTTTGACTGCTGTTGCGCGAATCAAGCGCTTCCCACAGAAGTGCTTCCGTGTGGTGCGCGTGATTTTCATGCACCCATTGACTTCAATGGGTGCGTGATGCGCGAAAAACGCAGAAAAATAGGACCTGTCGTGTTTTACGCAGCGTTCTCACTCTGCGCAAAAATCACGGACTGTCTGCACTGCCCCATAGACTTGCATAGGTCCGTGCGACACGCGTGAATAACACGCGGGTGGCACGGACGTATATCGCGTTCGTTAAATCCGCCCTTACAGTACCCCTGATCAGATCATCCAGGGTGTGTTTTGCTAAATCTAGGAACAATTTTAACTTTGTTTTAATATCTTCTTAAAATGTTGTATTCTACCACAATTACACACATTGCAGCACTTTCTTAAGCCGGGTGATGTTGACATCCAACATAGTACCTGTATAGGAGAACAAGGTAACAAAAAAAAAATGTTTTTAAAAGGCTTTACATGCAAAGACTACTCTAATGGTCTTCATTTATTTCATTTACTTGAGCAAACATGCAAACAAGAAATTTGGGAAACAACCAAATGAGATATCTAAGTTGTTGCTTGTGCATTAGTGTTTATTCTATCAGTAGGAAAACGGACATGCAGTATGAGCATATCACGGCATATAGCTGACTTTCAGTATGCAGATTAGTCTCTGCCATTAATTTGGTGTGTTAATTCATTCTATCCTAGTGTGTTCATTCATATATTCTGCATAGGCACATGGCAATAAATACGTAAGAACTATAAATAAAGGTTGTTATTTGCACTTCAAAATTCTGTGAGTTGTTTTCTGGGTATATCTTTGACACAAGGATCATTCTATTTGACCATAAGAAAAAAGGTAAGAGAAGATGTTGTTAATAAACAAGGAAAATAAGAGGAAAAATATTGAAAAGAAAAAATAAAGTAAAAAACAAATGTTTAATACTCAAAGAAAAAATCCTGTTCACTCGAAACATGGTAGGATTTTCCATCCCAGTACAAGCATAAATGTCCATGTCGATCAAATAGGTGTAGACAGTAAGAGATGTGAGTTTCTAGTATAAATATAAATTGGCAGTTATTGAAACCCACCGGTCTCGCTATAACCGTATTTCACACTAGACTGAATGGCCCCTACGGTGTTCTCGTTGTATATAAACATGTAAACATTTCTGTATTCTGGCAGATATATCTTTTTTTTTTTTTCTACAGACACCAGGAAATAGATCAGAATAACAGCCTACTTACAGAACAATTCAGTTCTTGGCTACAAGAATTTAACAACATCATATTGATGTACATAATCTATCACGTGGACACTTTCTATTTAAAACTTCTTGCAAAAGAATAATTTCCTTTACAAAAGAGCAGCTCATACCCTAATGCTATGTTCACACTGAGTTTTTTGCGGCATTTTTCACAGCGTTTTTCGCCCGCCGCCATTGAGCGTCCCGTACAAAAAAACGCAGCGAAATAAGCTTTCTCTGCCTCCCGCAAGACGTTTTTTCTGCTCGAGGGAAAAAACACTTCCGCCTCCAATTGAAATCAATGGGAGGCATTTTCGGCCGTTTTTTGTCTCATTTTCCGACGCGTTTCCCGCATGAAAAAACGCGGCGTGAACTGGCCCTAACTCTCTCACCACTGGTTCAGTTAAATGAATAACTGTAGCCAAAGTAAAAGTTCTGACAGTATACGAATAATATACTCTAATAAATGAGGCTTGTATGACTTGCTGCAATAAATATACACAAGAAAGAAAGTGCATACAGGGAAAGCACAAAGACACTTATGGTATGTTCACATGAAGTGTTTTCAGGTGTTTTTCGGGGCGTAAACGCCTCGAAATACACCTGAAAAAACAGAGGCTGAATGCCTCCAAACATCTGCTGATTGATTTCAATGGGAAAAACAAAGTTTCTTTCAGACGGGACGGTTTTTTACGCGGCCTTTTAAAAACACGGCCCGTAAAAAATGCCCCGTAAAAAGTAGTGCAGGCTTCTCTTCGTTTTTCATTGTATCAATAGAAAAACCGCTCTAAAAACCACTCCAAAAAACGCATCAAAAAACGTTCGATGCTTTAAAAACAGCTGAAAATTAGAGGCTGTTTTCCCTTGAAAACGGCTCTCTATTTTGCAGCCAATTTTACTTTAGCGTGTGAACATACCCTAAGGAATATGGGCGCTGCAGTGTTGTGTCTGACATTGTACAACTCCATATTCTGACATTAGAATTTCTCCTAGGAATAAGAGTTTCTGCTGTATACAACACCATGTTTTTTTTCTTTTAGTTATAGGGTTACTAGAAAATAACAGTCATAACCTTCACCAATCTGCGCCTACATAATATAACTTTTTATGTTTTCACATTTTTTCCATTTTACCTTAAATATAATTTATTTTGAAAAATAGATTGTTGTACAGAGTCATAGTAGTTTGGAAAGAATAGTTTTTTTTTTAGTTTTTTTTTACTATTTATGCCAAATTCCTTCATACAAAAACTTGATAAAATGAATTCTATAACACCACAAAATCAGAATCTGCTCCCAAAGAATAAAAAGGGACTGTTCTGGGTTCGGAAAGTTATAGGATCTTCTCTATACCCAAACTGCTTTGCCAGTCAGTTTTCGCTAGCATTGTGGAGGAAGTGACTATTCTGCATAACATTAGAAAATTAGCAGGATGAAGTAATAGCAAGACCAAGAATCCAAAAACAAGTGAGAGTTCATTGAAGAAAACGAACGCACTGACTGGCTTTACACATTAGATATTTCTTCATAAATCCTGGCAATTTTGACATATTTCACCAACAATCGAACTTGGATGGGTACAGCCTGGCTGCTTCTTCACAAATCCCATCAGGAAATAGAAGGCTTGGACGAGTAAAAATTCTTTGCTTCCCCCAAGGTAAATCCAACTAAAGGTGTCCGTCAGATATTTGCCTTCCTTTGTCTTTTTCAAATAACATGCAAGCTAATCCAACCGCTATAATGTGAAAATGGGTGGATTTAGTGTACCAAGTTTTTGGAAAGTGAGATGGAGTTGGTCATCCTTATAGAGGTGGTTGTGGGGAAACAATGAAGAAATTTTAATAATCTGAATAATTTTGTGAAAGCTTTCGGCCCAAGCTTGACTTTATTGTATGCAATATAGAATTGAATGTAGACATTCAGGACATTATTCAGTTACATACAGTTAAAGAGGCTCTGTCACAAGTTTAATAGTTCTCTATCTCCTACCTAATCTAATAAACGCTTTCATGTAGATAACTACTGTTTTGTTTTTTTTGAAAAACGTTTATTAGTGACAAAGTTCTGATCATTTTCACATTTATGCAAATTTTTTTTATAAAAGCCCAACGAAGTAGTTACACTTAGTGCTACTCACCTCTGCCCGATCCAGCACTGCCCTCCTTCTCACGGCCATCGGCTCTCTGCTCACAGCAGCTGGTCTCATTGGGTTTCTACAGCAAATGACTTGATCTGATGATGTCATACCTGGCTGCAGATTTAAAGAAAGTTTTTGCTAAGGTCCACTGAATGTCGATAAAGATTCATTTTAGTTGCTACAAGCCTTTGTTTGTTTTGAATTTTGACCCTGATCTTGATCTTCGCCTCGCCTCTGGATTTCACCGTTGTCTTGGCTCCCTCTGGTTCCATTGCCAGGTACATGTTGTCCATCCTTCTGGTTATTGACGCCTTGTTTGTTTCCTGGTTACACTTCAGCGTCTTCTCCTCTGGTTTGTCGTACCATTGTATGGTATTGACCAGTGGCGTAACTACCGTCGTAGCAGCCGTAGCGGCTGCTACAGGGCCTGCGGCATGAGGGGGCCCGTGTCTCCCGCCGGCACGGGCCCCCACCATGGCCGGAGGCTCCGCTAGCAGCTGCTATGGCTGCTACAGCGCGACGCCACTGAACACGACTACGGCAGAGCAGGGAGTTATCTCCCCGCTCTGCCATTAAACAAAAGACATGTATCCCCTATCCACAGGATAGGGGATACATGTGTGATGCAGCGATAAGGAGAACGGGGGACTGAAAGTCCCCTGAAGTTCTCCATCACAAACTTGTGCTTGTGCGCATGCGTGACCAGTGCTCCTTTCATTTTTATTGAGCTGCGCAGACACCGGAAGTCAGAGGTTAGTCATGGAGAACTTCGGGGGACTTTTAGTCCCCCGTTCTCCTTATCGCTGCCAGCGATCACACATGTATCCCCTATCCTGTGGATAGAGGATACATGTCTTTTGTAGGACACACTGTAGGTCGCATTTTATTGGGAGGGGGGATGCTGTATGGCGTTCCCTACAGGGGGGGCTGTATGGCGTTCCCTACACGGGGGCTGTATGGCGTTCCCTACAGGGGGGCTGTATCGCGTTCCCTACAGGGGGGGCTGTATGGCATTCCCTACAAGGGGGGTTGTATGGCGTTCCCTACATGGGGGGGGTGGCTGTTTGGCGTTCCCTACAGGGGGGGCTGTATGGCGTCCCCTACATGGGAGGGGGGCTGTTTGGCGTTCCCTACAGGTGGGGGCTATATGGCGTTCTCTACAGGGGGGCTGTATGGCATTCTCTACAGGGGGGGCTGTATGGCGTTCTCTACAGGGGGGGCTGTATGGCATTCTATACAGGGGGGGCTGTATGGCGTTAGCGCCACACAGCCCCCTCTGTAGATAACGCCATACAGCCCCCCTGTAGAGAATGCCATACAGCCCCCCTGTAGATAACGCCATACAGCCCCCCTGTAGATAACGCCATACAGCCCCCCTGTAGATAACGCCATACAGCCCCCTCTGTAGATAATGCCATACAGCCCCCCCTGTAGAGAACTCCATACAGCCCCCCCTGTAGATAATGCCATACATACCCCCTGTAGAGAACGCCATACAGCCCCCCTGTAGATAACGCCATACAGCTCCCTCTGTAGATAACGCCATACAGCCTCCATTGTAGAGAACGCCATACAGCCCCCACTGTAGAGAAGGCCATACAGAGTCCCCCCTGTAGATAACGCCATACAGCCCCTTTGTAGATAACGCCATACAGCCCTCTCTGTAGATAACGCCATACAGACCCCCCTGTAGAGAACGCCATACAGCCCCCTTTTTAGATAACGCCATACAGCTCCCTCTGTAGATATCTACAAAGGGGGCTGTTTAGCGTTATCTACAGGGGGGGGGCTGTATGGCGTTCTCTACAAAGGGGGCTGTATGGAGTTATCTACAGGGGGCTGTATGGCGTTATCTACAGAGGGGGCTGTATGGCGTTATCTACAAAGGGGGCTGTTTGGCGTTATCTACAGGGGGTCTGTATGGCGATCTCTACAGAGGGGGCTGTATGGAGTTATCTGCAGGGGGGCTGTATGGCGTTATCTACAGGGGGATTTATGGCGCTATCTACAGAGGGGGCTGTATGGCGTTATCTACAGGGGGGGGGGGGCTGTAAAAAAGGCACTATCTACAAGGGGGGGTTGTGTGACACCCTGGGGAGGGGGGCCCCAGTCAAAAGTTTGCTATGGGGCCCAGTCTTTCCTAGTTACGCCCCTGGTATTGACCTCTAGCTTTGTTCCTGACTTTATTTCTGCCTCTGCTCCAGACTTTCTTGCAGTTCCCCTGCCGCCAATTGGTGACTACTCTGTGGACCATTATCTGGGAATCTGTCCAGGAAAGACCATATCTCTTTGTGGGGGTTCCAGGGTGATGAACGGGGAGATTCCTGAAACTCCATATCTCAATTTAGCCAGGGCCAAAATGACTGTGTTACAAGGATAACTTCTCTAGTGGGAATCGTAGCACTTACTAGTTAGTTGTTACCAGACTCTGCCTCTTTACCCTTATGAAAGTTGTCTGGGTTTTTGAATTAATTTTTTTGTGCTCAGAGCTGTACTTCTTCTTAAACAAGTTGTCACTTAAGTATAAAATCTGTTGACATGCCCTTTTAGGGCATATAGATGCCACAAAGTGGTCCTTAACGCGGGACCCCTCTATGACTCAAAGTGGAGAGCTGCTGAGTATCGGTGGCTCCCACTATGGCAGACCCAGCCCATCCTACCATACCATTCATTTGAATGGCCACCATGTATTACTACATTTACCCTGCAGTATAACTGGTCACAAGTTCCTCAGTGTTAACAGATGATTGTTAGGGGTTTTAGAAGCCGCACCAGCATTATTTTTAGAAGGTAAGACAACCTCTTTAAGTGGTAAGCAAGTATTTAGTGTTCTTAAATTGGTATTTTCATCTCAAATATCATATTTAATATTATAGCCCCGGATGCATACTTTTTTGTAATTACCATAGTAGTAATTACCATGTTTTGTCACATTCTTTAGATACTTTTCTCCGATCCCTTGTTCTGCTTATTCTTTGTTTCTATTGGTTATGGCAACTGGTGCAGTCCTGCAGCATAGTTGCAAGCCTACGTCTTTATTATTCTAGTTTCTCAGGAGCTTGCTTGGAGAATGGCCAGTAGCTCCCAGCAAAGTCATCTTTATAGTCATCTATAGTGCTGAATAGTATGGCATCCATGTATTTGCAGTACCGCTGGAGCCACCCTATCCTGCTGTACTTTGCACATCTCTGTAGTACTGCACAGAAATCAGCAGTGTGAGACAGGACGTCTTGCTCTGTCTTATAATCTCCCATGTCCAGAATTTGAGTCAGCACTGTAGGCAGTGGCAGATCACCATAGGAGCCTTAGGGGGCTCATGGCTGCCCAAAGAGTAAAAGCACATCACATTCTTGTTGCATCTTTGCCGCAAATTTTGGCAAAAAAACCACAACAAAACTGCTTTGTGTATGTACTGCACTAGGACCTGTTGACATAAGGTCAGTTAACCATATGTTTGCAGGGATCGTTGCTGTTTAAATACCTACAGACATAAGGTCACATGACCATGAAGGTAGGTCCTTAAACAAGAGAGTAGAATAAACCAGAAAGAGAAAAAAAGTCACGACCAAGTATTTGCAAAATTACAAACAATCTTTATTTCAGTCAAAAATACACAGAAAACACATTACAACTATACACAGTAAAAAGAATGAACCCTCATAAAGAGATGGAATCCGAACATAAAAGCAGCCTGGTCCCCCAGATGTTAAGATGGTCAAAAGATCCCACAAAGAGCATAAATCAATATTGTTAGGCAGGTGCTGAGCATAGTACATTTGCACAGATAGATACCTAAAAAAATATACATGCAAAGTGCAGTCATAGGCAAACTAATGAGCAGTATACCTACACCTACGTAGTGGAAAATGAGCAGGAGATCAGGACCGGGAGGGAAGACCGCTGCCAGACCCGACGCGCATTTCGCTGGTGCTTCGTCAGGGGTGATGTCCAAATGCCCCACATAGCCCTAGATATACTCTCCTCTCGAGTGGTTGAAAATGAAGCAGCAGCTGTTTCCCATCAGGCGATAAGTGGTCGGCGGCAGTCACTAATGACAGCCGCCGATACACCCCACCCACCCACGATAGCGTCCTATCGTATAAACCCATAGTTACAATCACCTCCTCTCGTGTATGCCCCCAGCAGTGCAGCCCCACCCGGCGGGCGGGGAGAAAGAAATCCCCGCCCGACACGGCACCCCAGCCCGAGGCAAAGGCAGGGAGTAGAGCCGAAAATGAGATGATGCATCAGTACTTAAAAGTGGTAATTGGCCAGACCTGGTCAAAGGTCAAAATGTCTCCCACACAGTGTAAAAAAGAGGTCCTCTTTTTTACACTGTGTGGGAGACATTTTGACCTTTGACCAGGTCTGGCCAATTACCACTTTTAAGTACTGATGCATCATCTCATTTTCGGCTCTACTCCCTGCCTTTGCCTCGGGCTGGGGTGCCGTGTCGGGCGGGGATTTCTTTCTCCCCGCCCGCCGGGCGGGGCTGCACTGCTGGGGGCATACACGAGAGGAGGTGATTGTAACTATGGGTTTATACGATAGGACGCTATCGTGGGTGGGTGGGGTGTATCGGCGGCTGTCATTAGTGACTGCCGCCGAACACCTTATCGCCTGATGGGAAACAGCTGCTGCTTCATTTTCAACCACTCGAGAGGAGAGTATATCTAGGGCTATGTGGGGCATTTGGACATCACCCCTGACGAAGCACCAGCGAAACGCGCGTCGGGTCTGGCAGCGGTCTTCCCTCCCGGTCCTGATCTCCTGCTCATTTTCCACTACGTAGGTGTAGGTATACTGCTCATTAGTTTGCCTATGTCTGCACTTTGCATGTATATTTTTTTAGGTATCTATCTGTGCAAATGTACTATGCTCAGCACCTGCCTAACAATATTGATTTATGCTCTTTGTGGGATCTTTTGACCATCTTAACATCTGGGGGACCAGGCTGCTTTTATGTTCGGATTCCATCTCTTTATGAGGGTTCATTCTTTTTACTGTGTATAGTTGTAATGTGTTTTCTGTGTATTTTTGACTGAAATAAAGATTGTTTGTAATTTTGCAAATACTTGGTCGTGACTTTTTTTCTCTTTCTGGTTTATTATATCAGTCACTGTGACCATTGCCACAATTTGGGGCATTGCTCGGTTTGCTAAGAGAGTAGAATAGCAAGACCCCATAGCAAAGAGTGTGAGCTGCTATGTAAGTATATTGGGTCTGGTCTGGGGTCTGTAATAGTTTTTGGGGTCTGGGGTCTGTATTTTGGGGGTGTGGCCTGGGGTCTGTATTAGTTTACGGGGTCCTGTGTCTGTATTTAGGAGGTCTGGTCTGGGGTCTGTATTAGTTTAGGGGGTCTGTGTTTACTGGGTCTGGCCTGGGGTCTGTATTAGTTTAAGGGGTCTGTGGTCTGTATTTGTGGGTCTAGTATTGGGTATGTATTAGTTTAGGTGATCAGGAATGCAGTCTGTATTAGTTTAAGAAGTCAGGTCTAGGGGTTTGTATTTAGAGGTCTGGGGTCTGTATTTGGGGGGTCTAGTCTGGGGTCTGTATTTAGGGGACGAGTCTGGGGTCTGTATTTATTTAGGGCTCTTATCCTGGGGTCTGTATTTGTTTGGCCTAGCCTGGGGACTGTAATAGTTTAGAAGGTCTGAAGTCTGTATGTATTCTAGGGTCTGGACTGAGTCTAAATTTATTGGTCTGAGTCAATGTATGGGCCTGGGCGTCTGAATTTGCTTAGGGGTTTGGTCTGCGGTCTGGAATAACTGAGGGTTCTGGTCTGGGGTTTGAAACCATTTAGGGTTTGGTGTCTGAATTTTGTGTTGCTATAGAGGCTAGAAATGGCTGTAGAAGTGAGGGGCAAAGAGGTCTCGGTAGGAAACTCTGCAGTCATGAGGAGAATTCACCATAATGGGCAGATGGAGAACGAAAGAAAAGAGAAAGACTCGCATCAGAGAAGACATCACCTGTGAGGCACTAGATTTATAGAGAATCTGTCACCTCTCTTGACATGTCTATTATAAGAAATCCTTGTATTCCACAAAAAGTCTTTGTGTAGCCCAATACTAATACACAAATGGGTATTACCATTCCCCTTGTCTGTGGAAATGTCCTTACACAGTGTGATACTGTCAGCAATAGTTGAAGACTGTCAGTATGTATGGAGATAGCCCTTTGACAATTAGACTTGTAACACCCATTTATCAATGGTCGCACAGAAACGTGGTGTTAACTATAGACACGGCATGGCAGGGTGGTGGTGGAGAGGGGTGGGACCCAAGTTTTGGGAGCAGCCCAGGGCCTGTGGTCTTTTTAATCTGCCACTAACTGTAGGGTCCGTGCTGTGGGCTCTTCCGAAATCTGCAGTATGAGACATAGCATCCTACTCCCCTGGGCTCCCATCTGCAGTACCGTAGGCATCACTGATCTTACTGCCAATGACAGCACAGGAAACAGACAGGAAGCTCATACTGCTGACTTGTGAAAAGCCCACAGATCTGCTGAAGGATCTCTGCTGGCTTTCGTCCTGGTTGCTGGAGCCCAGGAGACAGAGCAGGACGCTCTGTGATTGTCTCATACTGCTGATCTCTGGGCAGCATTGCATGCACAGAAGCCATTCTATTGAGCACTGACCCTACAGTGCTTACTCTCATTCTGGACATTGGAGTTCAGAAGACAGAGCAGGACAATCTAAGGCCTGATTTACACGAGCGTGTGCGTTTTGCGTGCGCAAAAGGCACTTAACAGCTGCGTGTGTCATCAGTATATGATGCGCGGCTGCGTGATTTTCGCGCAGCCGCCATCATTATGACACTTCGTTTGAATGTTTGTAAACAGAAAAGCACGTGGTGCTTTTCTGTTTACATTCAGAGCTTGACAGCTGTTGCGCGAACCACGCAGTTCGCACGGAACAGCACACAAAGAAAGGACATGTCGTGAGTTTTATGCAACGCACTCGCGCTGCGCAAAACTCACGCACTGTCGCACGCGCGTATATTACGCTCGTGTAAATGATGCCTAAGGCTGAGTTCACGCAGAGTTATTTGCAGGAGGAAAATTGTGCCTCAAAATTCAATTTGGAATTTTGAGGCAGATTTTGATCTGCGTGCACGCAGTTTGCAGCGTTTTTTTGTGGCATTTTTCGCTCCCGCCCATTGAGTGCCACGGGCAAAAACGATGCAAAATACGCTTTCTCTGCCTCCCAATGATGTCAATGGGAGGTCAGAGGCGTAAATGCCCGAAAATAGGGCATGACGCTTCTTTTTACCGTGAGCGTTTTTTACCGCTCGCGGTATAAAAACCAGATCTGCCTCCCATTGAAATCAACGGGAGGCATTTTCTACAGTTTTTTGGTGCGGTTTCCGACGCGGTTACCGCGTCAAAAAAACATGTCAAAAAGCTCTGTGTGAACAGGGTCTAACTCATACTGCTGATTTATGAAGAGTAGTAGCACGAACAGCAACCGATCTGTGCTACTGTCAAGAAAAAGTGTTGGCATATGGGAATTCAGCCAATAAAATGTAATAGTGCATTTGAAGACTTTGTGTTAAGGTATTATCACTTATTAAATGAACAGATCATGTAATTTCACAGGTGGTGCTCACACAGTTGCATACGACTAGATAGGTGGATGGAACGGATGGATGGATGGATAGATAGATAGATAGATAGATAGATAGATAGATAGATAGATAGATAGATAGATAGATAGATAGATAGATAGATAGATTAGATAGATAGATAGATAGATAGATAGATAGATAGATAGATAGATAGATAGATAGATAGATAGATAGATAAATAGATAGAGATTCATATTTTATTTCCATAGCACTAAGGATGCCATTCATGGTATTAGATATAACATGTGGTCCAACAATTCTTATGAGAAAGCAGATTCTACATACAAAAAGGGAACAGGTATACCTTACAATTAGTATTCCATATTATACTGTTTCTGTGTCAGTAGACAAGAGCTAAGAAACTTCAGAACACAATTATAAGCATCTCTTTTTCTTCTTTGAAACTTGGACAGTTACTGAATTACAATGTCAGCACAGAACCATTTATACAAAAACTGCCAAGTGATTCCACTGATAAAGAGTACACCAGAGAATTCATAATAGGCCTCTGTGCTGTATAAGCCCTAATATAAGTCTCGTAGCTTCATGAAATAAATATTAGTCTTGTTGGAACAAACCTAAAATAGGGAGTAGGAAATATATATAGTCGAAAAGAAATGTAAGAAGAGTTTCTATATATATTTTTTTATTTTTTAAGTTCAATAGATTTAAAGTAATAGAGTAGAAATGAACAAAGAAACAAGCCTAATGCCCATCTTGTATTCTATCTAAACAAGGAACCACCATTATTTTTTACACATTGCATAAAGGTGCATTAAAAAAATGATCACCTGATTGTTAACAGAGATACAAACCCCTTTTCCGTACCATGCCGTGCATTTCCGATACTGGCAGGAGGTAATTCCTACAAAGCGCTTTACGTGTGCATTGCAGGGATGGCGCAAGCTCAAGACCAGAGCCTGTACCCTCAGTAGCAGGCGTCATACAACTACATAAGGACTTCAGTGTATTATAGAAGCGACCAAATGATCACATGTTCAAGTCCCATTGTGTGACTAAAAAATATAGTAAAAAAATGTAAATGCGATTTATAGAAAAATAAATAAATATACAAAGTAAAAAAACAGACCCTCCCCCCAAATTCTTTGTGCTCCAAAATGGTACCAATGAAAGCTAAAATTGGTCCCGCACAACATAAGCCCTCAAAAACGTTTGTTTACAGAAAAATAAAAATGTTATGTTTTTTGGATTACAGCAACACAAAAACAATATATTTTTTTTCTAGGGCACTAGGCAGGGACGTTCCCTTTCCACGTTGCTCTTTTTCTTACTGAAAGAAGTCCTTGCATGTTTAATTAGAATGACAAAGGAGCTAAGAGGATTTCAGTACAGGGTCCACGCGAAAAAAAGAGCATTATATGCTGATGACATGTTATTATTTTTTTGTGGGAATTCATTAGATAAGGCCTTTGAAATGGTAGATAGCTTTGGCACTTTTTGGGCTTGAAAATAAACTGGGGGGGGGGGGGGGGGAATCACGAATTATGTTAATTGTTCAAAATGAAACAATCCTTACATGTATGGCAGAGTTTCACCAAATCTGGTCAAAATTATCTTTCTACCACAAATTATCTTCAAAACTCTCCAATTTGAGAGTATTGAGAAAAGGCGTTCGAACAGTACGTAAGAGAGTTTTGCAATTGCCAATCTGAAATGGGGGTTTTGCTCTACCAGAGTAAAGAACATAATTTCTGACTGTACAGCTGGATTTACACACACGCACGCACGCATGCACACGCGCACACACGCATGCGCACACGCACGCACACACACACACACACACATTTCTTTTCAGTGCGCATTGGATATTGGCATCCGTGTGCTTTGCGTGTGGCAGAGGCGTAGCTAGGTTCTCCAGCACCCGGGGCAAAGATTCAGTTTGGCGCCCCCCTCCAACCTCTTTCCCGACATCTTCTTCCCCCTTGCCGTGTTTGTTTTCTCTACCAATCGACGTGTCATTTATTTTTATGTAACGCGAGCATAAAAACATTTGTACATTTTACAAGCAATATGGTTCTATACACAACACCAGAACCAAGCTCATTACTTATATCCAGCACCAGAACCAAGCTCATTACATACAGTGAAGGAAATAAGTATTTGATCCCTTGCTGATTTTGTAAGTTTGCCCACTGTCAAAGTCATGAACAGTCTAGAATTTTTAGGCTAGGTTAATTTTACCAGTGAGAGATAGATTATATATATATATATATATATATATATAAAAAAAAGAAAATCACATAGTCAAAATTATATATATTTATTTGCATTGTGCACAGAGAAATAAGTATTTGATCCCCTACCAACCATTAAGAGTTCAGCCTCCTCCAGACCAGTTACACGCTCCAAATCAACTTTGTGCCTGCATTAAAGACAGCTGTCTTAAATGGTCACCTGTATAAAAGACTCCTGTCCACAGACTCAATTAATCAGTCTGACTCTAACCTCTACAACATGGGCAAGACCAAAGAGCTTTCTAAGGATGTCAGGGACAAGATCATAGACCTGCACAAGGCTGGAATGGGCTACAAAACCATAAGTAAGACGCTGGGTGAGAAGGAGACAACTGTTGGTGCAATAGTAAGAAAATGGAAGACATACAAAATGACTGTCAATCGACATTGATCTGGGGCTCCATGCAAAATCTCACCTCATGGGGTATCCTTGATCCTGAGGAAGGTGAGAGCTCAGCCAAAAACTACACGGGGGGAACTTGTTAATGATCTCAAGGCAGCTGGGACCACAGTCACCAAGAAAACCATTGGTAACACATTACGCCTTAATGGATTAAAATCCTGCAGTGCCCGCAGGGTCCCCCTGCTCAAGAAGGCACATGTACAGGCCCATCTGAAGTTTGCAAATGAACATCTGGATGATTCTGAGAGTGATTGGGAGAAGGTTCTGTGGTCAGATGAGACTAAAATTGAGCTCTTTGGCATTAACTCAACTCGCCGTGTTTGGAGGAAGAGAAATGCTGCCTATGACCCAAAGAACACCGTTCCCACTGTCAAGCATGGAGGTGGAAACATTATGTTTTGGGGGTGTTTCTCTGCTAAGGGCACAGGACTACTTCACCGCATCAATGGGAGAATGGATGGAGCCATGTACCGTCAAATCCTGAGTGACAACCTCCTTCCCTCCACCAGGACATTAAAAATGGCTCATGGATGGGTCTTCCAGCACGACAATGACCCGAAACATACAGCCAAGGCAACAAAGGAGTGGCTCAAAAAGAAGCACATTAAGGTCATGGAGTGGCCTAACCAGTCTCCAGACCTTAATCCCATCGAAAACTTATGGAGGGAGCTGAAGATCCGAGTTGCCAAGCGACAGCCTCGAAATCTTAATGATTTACAGATGATCTGCAAAGAGGAGTGGGCCAAAATTCCATCTAACATGTGTGCAAACCTCATCATCAACTACAAAAAACGTCTGACTGCTGTGCTTGCCAACAAGGGTTTTGCCACCAAGTATTAAGTCTTGTTTGCCAAAGGGATCAAATACTTATTTCTCTGTGCACAATGCAAATAAATATACAGGGTGGGCCATTTATATGGATACACCTAAATAAAATGGGAATGGTTGGTGATATTAACTTCCTGTTTGTGGCACATTAGTATATGGGAGGCGGGAAACTTTTCAAGCTGGGTGTTGACCATGGCGGCCATTTTGAAGTCGGCCATTTTGTATCCAACTTTAGTTTTTCAATGGGAAGAGGGTCATGTGACACATCAAACTTATCAAGAATTTCACAAGAAAAACAATGGTGTGCTTGGTTTTAACGTTACTTTATTCTTTCACTTTTACTTTTAAAGTTTCCCCCCTCCCATATACTAATGTGCCACAAACAGGAAGTTAATATCACCAACCATTCCCATTCTATTTAGGTGTATCCATATAAATGGCCCACCCTGTATATAATTTTGACAATTGATTTTCATTATTTTTTTAAATATAATCTATCTCTGACTGGTAAAATTAACCTAGCCTAAAAATTCTAGACTGTTCATGTCTTTGACAGTGGGCAAACTTACAAAATCAGCAAGGGATCAAATACATATTTCCTTCACTGTATATACAACACCAGCACAAATACAGCTCAATTTAGTGCAACCCCTGCCGTATAGGTGTGTACGGCGTAAAACTACAGCTCCCAACATGGCCCAAACAATGATAAGGATATGCTGGGAGATGCCGTTTCACAAAAAATAAATCCTATCATAATCATACCACCCATCATCTCGCTGCAGATCATACAGTGACTACAGTGCTGATTAGAGGCAGAATAAACATTTACATTAAGTGACTCACCGGTGACGTCTCAGATTCTAGTTCTTTTTCTCCATCTGGTCCAAACCTCTATGATGAATTCTCCCGGTCACAGGCCATTTCTGCAGTTTGCCGCTCAGATGTCTTCAGCTTCTCACTTTACCAACATTTCTGCACCTATAAATAAATATAAAGTTATCATTATACCACACACTACGCCCCTAAATATAATAGCGCCATACACTGCACCTCTAATTATAATAGCACCATACACTGTATCACACACACACACACACACACACACACACACACACACACACACACACACACACACTGTGCCCCCTGTAGATAGTGCTTGCCATAGAGCCCCTGTAGATAGTGCCCCCATATAGACCACCCCTGTATATAGTGTCCCACAAATAACTCCCCCTATAGTACTCTACAGGTAGCCCACCCCTGTATATAGCCCCCTGTAGATATAGCCCACCCTTGTACATAGTGCTCTACAGATAGTCCAACCATGTATGTAGCCCCCCTGTAGATATAGCCCACCCCTGTATATAGTGTTTCAGATAGCCCACCCCTGTATATAGCCCCCCTTGTACATATAGTCCACCCCTGTATATAGTGCTCCACTAGATAGTCCACCCTTGTATATAGTGCTCCACAGATAGCCCACCCCTGTATATACTATATACAAGGGTGGGCTATCTGTGGAGCACTATATACAGGGGTGGACTATATATACAAGGGGGCTATATACAGGGGTGGGCTTTCTGTGGAGCACTATAGGGGGAGCTATTTGTGGGATACTATATACAGGGGTGGGCTATATCTACAGGGGGACTATATACAGGGGTGGGCTGAATCTACAGGGGGGCCATATCTACAGGGGGACCATATCTACAGGGGGACCATATCTACAGGGGTGGGCTATACACAGGGCTGGGCTATACACAGGGCTGGGCTATATCTACAGGGCTGGGCTATATCTACAGGGCTGGGCTATATCTACAGGGGTGGGCTATATCTACAGGGGTGGGCTATATACAGGGGTGGGCTATATCTACAGGGCTGGGCTATATCTACAGGGGTGGGCTATATCTACAGGTCTGGGCTATATCTACAGGGCTGGGCTATATCTACAGGGGTGGGCTATATCTACAGGGGTGGGCTATATCTACAGGGGTGAGCTATATCTACAGGGGGTGGGCTATATACAGGGGGACTATATCTACAGGGGGGCTATATCTACAGGGGGTGGGCTATATACAGGGGGACTATATCTACAGGGGGCTATATGCTGGGTTGGGCTATCTATGGAGCACCATATACAGGGGTGGGCTATAGCTACAGGAGGGGCTATATAGTATATAGCCCCCTGTAGATATAGCCCACCCCTGTATATGGTGCTCCATAGATAGCCCACCCCAGTATATAGCCCCCCCTGTAGATATAGCCCCCCCTGTAGATATAGCCCACCCCTGTAGATATAGCCCACCCCTGTAGATATAGCCCACCCCTGTATATGGTGCTCCATAGATAGCCCAACCCAGCATATAGCCCCCCTGTAGATATAGTCCCCCTGTATATAGCCCACCCCTGTAGATATAGCCCCCCTGTAGATATAGTCCCCCTGTATATAGCCCACCCCCTGTAGATATAGCCCCCCTGTAGATATAGCCCACCCCTGTAGATAGACACCCCCCGTAGATAAAGCCCCCCTGTAGATAAAGGCCCCCCCCCCCAGTGTAGACAAAGTCGTCCCCCCTGTATATACACTTCTATTACAATTTAAAACAAAACAAAAAAAAACTATTCAAACTCACCTTATTCCCGCTCCCACGCCGGCCAGCAGCCATGGAGACCTGCTCTCTTCTGCGCAGGTCTCCAGGGGGTTGAACACAGCATCTATGAAAGGCGCTGATTGGCTGGGCAGGATGACTTTCCCTGTCAATCAGCGTCTTTCATCGACGGAAACTTCACTGGTACAAAAGGTACCAGTTGCTTCATTCGTGGAAAGGCGCTGAATGGCCGGGCACGGAACGTGCCCGGTCATTCATTGCTTCTAATTGTACCTGTGTCCTTGCGACACAGGTACAAATATAGTGCAGGAGGAGGTGGCGCTGGCGCCCCCATCTGAGCTGCGCCCGGGGGAACGTGCCCCGCCCGCCCCCCCCTAGCTACGCCCCTGGCGTGTGGCATGCATTTTTCACATCCATGCAAGCACTTTTTTTAAAATTTATTTCTCTGCTTTTCAATGTATTTGATGCGTGAAACACGGACAGCACATGGATGAGCGACTGGGTAACGCACCAATATAGGACATGCAGTGAGTTTCAAGCAACGGATACTCCCTGCATGAAAAACAACATATGTGTCACATTGAATTGCACGGGTCCGTGTGCTGTGAGTGATTTCAATGCACTGCACACAGACGAGTATTACGCTCGTCTAAATGAGCCCTAAGTAGAGTGGAGAGTATCTACAAGTAGCGTCAGGGGCGTAGCTAAAGGCTCATGGGCCCCGATGCAAAAGTTCTTATTGGCCCCCCCCCCCGCAAACTCCTCATGTTAGTGTTCGCCTCTGCACCGGCTAACACTAAGCCGTGCCTTAGCAATGGATGCTGTCAATCAGCCGGCGGCCATTACTAAGGCGGTAGTAATATAGTTTTAAAAAAAAACACAAAGACATAGAAAAAATATTTTATTGAAATTAAAAAAAAACACACAACCCTCATTAACCATTTTATTGATAATAAAAAAAAAAACCATCATCGAAGTAGTCCTGGAATCCGCCGTAGTCCAACGACCGAACCTGTAAGAAAACACACAAGAAAAACGATTAGTAACCCATGTTAGGCTTAGATACAGGGCCCATGTGTGATACTGTCTGTTCGACCCTGTATCTAAGCCTACCACAACGTAGGCTTAGATACAGGGTCCAGCAGACAGTAATCTTATACAGTGTGGTAGGCTTATATACAGGGCCCATCAGACAGGATCACACATGGGCCATGTATCTAAGCCTACCATGTGATTGGCTAAGATACAGGGCCCAGCAGACAGGATCACACAATCTGTGATCCTGTCTCATGGGCCTCCTAAGCCTGCTACATCGTAGGCTTAGGGGTTGTGCAGTCCCTAAACATTGATGGCCTATCCACAGGACAGGCCATCAATAGCTGATGTGTCTCCCGGGACCCGCAAATCAGCTGTTTTGAAGGGGCCGCAGCACTCGTACGAGATCTGCTTCCCCTTCATTTCACTACTCGCTCACACTGTGAATCGCCGACACCGATTCACAGTGTGACCGGAATGAAGTGACCGGAATGAAGGGGAGCAGCTCTCGTACGAGTGCTGCGGCCCCTTCAAAACAGCTGATTGGCGGGTCCCGGGAGTCAGACCCCGCCAGTCAGGGCTAATCTTACCTTCCTCTTCTGCCGCGGCGGTAGTTCTGTCGTCTCGATGCTGTGCGCGGCGCACAGCGCTGTGACATCATGCGCTGCGCACAGCGCTTGACGTCAGGACCTCCGCTGCGATCCGGAACCAGGAAGGTAAGTAAAGTCTGTTACTATAGTAACAGGGGCCCGCGGCCCGAGTTACTATAGTAACTTTTTATTGATGTGGTGCGGGGGGCTGTGGGCCCCCCTGGCTTCAGGGCCTGGTCGCAATTGCGACCGCTGCGACCCCTATAGCTACGCCAGTGAATAGCGTTTCTGTCTGTGCATGTCCATGCATTATATGGACAGCTCATTGATTTCAATGGGCACCATGTAATGCTTAATTTCCCATGTGGTGGCACTATACAGCTGCTACCATATTCCCCGCAGATTACAACTGATCACTGTGGGACACCTGTGGGACACTATTTTCAGGGCACCTTTTTGCCCAAAAGGATTTGTCCAAACAGGCAGTACTGTTAAATGCTGCACAGTAGCTTCCTGATTCAACCTGTTTTACTTATATACATGTCAATGCCTCATTTCCTTTTGTGTCCTTATTAGATTAGTAGCGGTTTAAAATAATGTTTGAATTTAAGGCTTTGATTAAACTCTTTTAGATTTAGAATTATTCTTAATTTAACTGTTTGAAGTAACCAAGCAGCCACAGCTCTAAAAATCAATAAGGTCCATGCAGCAACACTACCATATTCTACTGACAGCTATTGAGCTTGACTTTAATGAACCATTATATGCATTAGCAACAGAGTGCTAAATATTCTATAATCGTACCACATCAACAAGAAATCCTTGACATTTTGAGGAGATAATGTATCTGCGAGATGTGAATGGTAATTGTCCAGCCCTAAATGAGTCTATTAGCGCTAATGAGTAGTTTTGCTTCTCCATCAGATAGCTCTATTTTTAGGTCAGAGGTAGACAGGGCATCTGCAGTTATGTAGAGTACAAGAAATGAGTACTGAATGCGTTATACTTGTAGTCTTGACTTTATTAGAAACAAAGAATTACAATCCCCTTTGGGCAACAAAACCAATTAAATGTCAGAAACAGACAATGAAATTATGTCAAATAATACAGCGCCCATATAATACATTTCAGTGCTGTATGTGTCATCTCACCTCACTTAGAAATAAATCTGCGAGTGCTGATTCTGTCTGAATACATCCAATTACTATACCTGTGCCTCATCCTTGAACCTTAAAACATAATAGATTTGCTGGAGATACACATACATGTCCAGGTTGCGTCCTTACACAAGAACGTACCAATCTCATTTTTAGGCCCGCTAACATATCAATTTATTATTTCATTATTAGAAAAGGGAGAAGGGACTATTAAATTGCTCTTAAGTAATGTCCCTTTAGTGACAGAGATAACAATGTGAAAATGTGAAATGCACTGTGCTCCCAACTATAAATTAATGATTTATAAATATTCTAGTTTTCGGTGGATTTTGAATTTAATATTATATTAATATAATAGGCAGTGCGGCACAAACCCTGGGGCACTTTTAATTTTTTTCCGAGAGCTGGAGAGAGGAAAACGTGTGCGCACATGCGCGCGCATGCCCTCACTCACTCTTTAGCTCTCAGCAGACAAGGACGACAAGACTGTGTGTTCTTTCATGAAATCATGGGAGCTTGTCTGCCTAGAGCTGAAGAGTGAGTGAGAGCGTGCGTGTGCGTGCACAGCTCCGAGCTGGGCGTGCGCGCGCACATGCCCTCCTCTCTCCAGCTCTTGCTGTGACACTGTCCGTAGCTGTTTGGACAGCGTCACAGCGATGTTACATGCCCCCTTGTCAATTGCACGCCCCATTGACAGTTCAGGGGGTTATTTAAATATCGGACGTCAAATAAAACGGCACCGATATCTAAATAACGGAGGAGGATAGGAAAAAAAATTAAAGCGCCCCAGGGTTTGTGCAGCCCTGCCTATTACATGCTACATTCAGCTGCACATGTATGGGCAGGTGAAAGGTTCTCTTTAAAGGGTAATGCATTGGTTTGAAGGGGTATTTTTACCTCAGACACATAAATGGTCACACATCTGAAAACTATCTCTAGAACCGTCTCCCCTGACTCCCGTCCTACCCTCTATTGCTGGTTTACGGACACTGAGTAATGCTATGCTACGCTGTTACCGTAAGTCCCATTAATTTCTAGTAAGTAAAAAATGCTCTCGTCGGTTTCTGGAAAACCCAGTTACTGAGTAAATCAGTGGCCCACACCCAGCGACAGCAGCAGAAGGTAGATGGGGGTCAGAGTGCCCAGTTCTAGAGATAGGTACGTGTCCGAGAGGTCAGATCCCCATCTATCAGCTATTCTGCTGATGCATTTCAGAAGGCCGGCTTGATGCTTCATCAAGCACTTTTGATTTTAGTAAATAGTAAAAAAGGGTATCTCCTGCTGTTTGCTGCTGATTTGTTCCCCGATGACACTTTTCTGGTGGTAGTTTGTATTGGCAATCACCTAAATGGTTTTCAACATGCGTGGTCAATTCTCTGGTCTTCTCCTGCCTTTTCCTTACAGTTCCAGTCTAAACAAAAAAAGACATGGAGCCCCCATTCTCATGATCAAATATATAGATATTGCGGTTCTCCCCTGTGGCCCATAGAAGGAATTCCTCTATGAAGTCTGTATGCCCCAACAGTTCATATGTACAGGGGTTGTCCTTGTGAGACAACCCCTTTAAGGGCAAAGAATTCAGCTTACATTTACGAATTAAGTCAGTTAATATAGTCTTGACACAACTGAATGACGCGTAAGGAAGAACTTTGACCTGTTTTTATTTCTTTGGGTATTTTTAGATTTTTTTTGCACTGACAAATTCACATACATTTCACCCATTGACCTCAATAATTATGAAGCTGATGAAGATTTCAGCACTTAGTCATCAGTTTGAGTCATATAGAAATGAATTTGATGTGTCTATGGATCTGCCATGATCCATTTATTTGAGGGTATGTTCACACAGGCTATTATCAGACGTTTTTCGGGCCATAAACGTCCCGAAAATACAGCTGAAAAATCGAAAGCAGAATGCCTACAAACATCTGCTCATTGATTTAATTGGGAAATACGGCGTTCTTTTCCGTCGCGGCGTTATTCTACACCTCACTTTCAAAAGACGGCGCGTAAAAAGACGCCCGATAAAAAGAAGTGCACGTCACTTCTTGAGCAGTTTTTGGAGCTGTTTTTCATTGGACTCAATAGAAAAACAGCTCCAAAAAAACGGAGCGAAAAACGCTAGTTTGATTAAAAAACGGCTGAAATTCAGGAGCTGTTTTCCCTTGAAAACAGCTCTGTATTTTCAGCCGCATTTTGTTAACTCATACCCTAAAAGACAATACACTGCAAAAAATAGCTGTTTAAATCTAACTTTACTTCTATAATACAGATTCTATGTAATGGCAGGGGGTAGGGAGACGGACAAGTGAGCCCTAATCTACCCGCCACTCTGTCCCTGCCTACTTGCAACGACCCGCCCTAGGCGACGGGGTACAACTGGGCGGCGGTCCCTGCGCTCAGTAAGTGCACGACAAACACGACAAACATACAAGGAACACAAGCAAGGAAAAGGGGCCGTTGCCCACGGCAACACCGTGAGCAACCAGAGTGGTGAACGAGCCGAGTCAAGCCAGGAGTGTGCGAGGTACAAAACGAAAAGCAGAAGAGTAGTCGGTAAGCCAGGGTCTGTATGGAGCAGGATCAAAAATAGCAGGAGCTGTAGCTGGGCCAGGAAACCACAAGGAAAGAATCACAAGCAATAACAAGCACCGAGGGACAGGAAGTGCAGGCTTAAATAGACCGAGGGCGGGAGCTAGCTGAGTCTGGCCAGGTTACGATAGGCTCTCCCACTCCTAAGCCTGCCAGCCTGAATGGTGGAAG
Source organism: Rhinoderma darwinii (assembly GCF_050947455.1). Classification (NCBI taxonomy): domain Eukaryota; kingdom Metazoa; phylum Chordata; class Amphibia; order Anura; family Rhinodermatidae; genus Rhinoderma; species Rhinoderma darwinii. Next base: position 144,646,737 of record NC_134690.1, read on the forward strand.
CAGGAGTCAGTCTCAGGGATGTATTCTCAGGTGCTGACTGATTAGTTCTGGGAGTTAACCCCGCTGTGCCTGGCAGATCCTTTACATTCTATGTTACTCTGTGCAGAGTGTGTAGTGCTAAACAACAAGCTGTGACATGGTTAAATACAGGTCATATACACACTCTTACAATTCTAGATTTTAATTTATCATGGCCTAAATAACAGTTGTTTGGTCCTTACCAAGTTCTATAGATACACAAATAACCTCTGGTGACAACAACCCCCCCCCCCCTTCCCCAAAAAACTGATTTCAATATGCAGTAATCTTTTTCAAAAGGCAAACCAACTTTTAGAAACCAGGTGGAATATAAAAGAATTCCGGATCATTTAGAACCAACTTTAGAAACAATAAATATCAGTAAATGTTTTCTGTAGGAGTTTATTAGTCTCTCACATCGTTTTGCCCACTCTTTTTTACAACATTTCTTCCATTTATTTGTTTATGCACTTTATGATCTTAAAGCGTTTATCCATTTTCAGCAAATTAATGTTACTTTTATGTGTAATTAAAAGTTATCCAATTTTCCGATATACTTTCTTTATAAATTTCTCACGATTATCAAGATCTCTGCTGGCTGTTATTCATTAGAAACATTCATTGTTTACTTCCATGGATAAAAGTTTGCCCATGGTCATGTGATAGACATACGTGTACGGCTTGTTAGAACACACAGCTCTGATACACAAACAATTAATGTTCCTACTTAATAACAAGCAGCAGATGTATACTGATGTGTACCAGCCTGACAGAGGCCAAAAGGACACTCTTTTGGCCTCTGTCGATCTAATGCAGCCCTAAGGACACGTTTATTCATGTATGTTGGGAGCTTTCCCGACATACTGTACATGATAAATGTAGTTCAGAAACGCAATGTGATGAATAAAAAGATAAAATTGGAGGAGGGTATTCCTTCTTTTTCTTCTTTTCCATGACTGTTATAATGGGTATATGGATGCAATCTAATGGAATAGCAAACATATACTGAGGTGTTGTATTTACTTTGATCAGATAAGTTTGGGTTCACACTGGAATTATTTCTATAAAAAGTAAACTAAAGGAACTAATATCATGCATGTGCGATATGCTAGTGGGTGCAACCAGGGCTGCCATCAGGGCGGTACTAGTGGTACTGCAGTCAGGGGCCCGGCCACAAGGTTAAAAAAAAAAGGGGCCAGCCGGACTGGCGAAACCCCACAGACCTGCTGTAACTTCTCTCTCTCCTGGCAGGCTGTCAGGAGAGGGAGAACAGTAATAGTAATAATAAAACGAGAAAGGAACGGACCCTGCAATGCAATGGCCCGTTATGTGAAGTAACTTACGCTTGGGCCCTGAGAGGAAGATGCTGCATGAGCAGGAAACAGAAGCTCCGTATGGAGGTAGCCGCCTACCAGACAGGGAGGATGGAGGAAGAAGGAAGAGCTGGAGTGAAGCAGTGACACACCGCTCTCCTCCCCTCCTGCCTGCAACTTCTACCAGGCAGCTGATGAAGATTTTGCTCAGGGCAGGTAAGAAATTTTAACGTTATGTGTGGGGGAGGGGGGATTCTTTACAAATAGTTTTTGTAGGGGAGGGGGGACTTACCTGTAAATGCTATATATGGGTGAGGGGATTTGTGTAAAACTTTTTTTGTGGCGGTGGGTGGGACTTGGCTGTGAATGCTATGTGTGGGGGAAGGGATTCATTATAAAATTTTTTTGGGGAGGGGGAACTTAACTGTTAGACTTTGTAAAATCACATAGAGTATCTGCCCTGTGCGCCGCAGGGATTTCCGGGCGAAAATCCACACCAAACTGTGGTGCAGTTTTTCCACTGTGGAAACTGCAGCATTTAGCCAGCAGGCCGACCTCCTGGGATAACGTTTCATGCCAGGGGACCGCTGCAGCCTATGATTGGCCTGTGATTGGCTGCAGCGGCCGTCACATGAGTTGAAGCGTCATCCCAGGAGGTCGGCCTGGAGGAAGAAACACAGACTCCTGAGTAAGTATAAGATTATTTTATTTTGAGTTGCGTTTTTTACAGCAGAATTGCTGCGAACCCGCCTCAAAAAGCGCAACAACTGCTATTTGCTGCGGGTTTTACCTCCCCATTGAATTCAACAGGGAATACCGGCAACAAATAAGCAGCGTTTACGCAAATACAATTGACATGCTTCGGTATAGAACTCTTCACCGCAGGTCAATTTCTGAGCGTTTTTTCCGCGCAGTATTTACGCAACGTGTGAATGAGATTTGTTTTATCTCATCCACTTTGCTGGTACTGTATTGCCTGCAGATTTTTCGCAACGAATTCCACTGCGGAAAATCCGCAGTATTTACGCAACGTGTGAACTGACCCTAAATGTTATGTGTGGGGTGAGGAGATTCTGTTTTAAGGCTATGTACACATTTTGCTTTTTTTAAATAAAAATGTCTCTCAGTGTGTTTCTCAGTGTGTTTGGTGCAACTTTATAATTACATTTGTTCAAAATCTATTTTTACTTTTTTAAATACAGTTGCTTTATATCCTGTATACAGAGCAGCTGTATCGTGCACTGAGACCTGAATCTGTCAGGTCAGCGGGACTGAGGGTATGTTCACACGCTAGCTGTCATTTACGGCTGAAATGACAGCCTGTTTTCAGAAGAAAACAGCTGCGTAGTTTCAGCCGTAAATGCTCCTCCTCGTAATATACGAGGCGTCTGTGACACTCGTATATCTTGAGCTGCTCTTCATTGAGTTCAATGAAGAACGGCTCAAATTACGTGGCAAAGAAGTGCCCTGCACTTCTTTGCCAAGGCAGTCAATTCACGCGTCGTCGTTTGACAGCTGTCAAACGACGACGCGTATATTACAGGTCGTCTGCACAATACGTCGGCAAACCCATTCAAATGAATGGGCAGATGTTTGCCGACGTATTGTAGCCCTATTTTCAGACGTAAAACGAAGCATAATACGCCTCGTTTACGCCTGAAAATAGGTCGTGTGAACCCAGCCTGACAGGTTCAGTGACAGCGGTCGGATCAAGATGTTATCGATCACATCTTTGTACATAACTTAAAAGGGATCAGTAAGGCCGTGTTCCCACGTAGCGTAAACGCTGCGGAATTTCCATAACGGTAACAGTAGCAGCAAAGTGGATGAGATTTTGTAAATCTCATGCCCACGCTGTGGGAAAAAAAATCAGCGTAAACGTTAATGACTTGACCGGCTGTGCAGAATTTAACTCTGCAGCATGTCAATTTATGCTGCGTTTTGTTGATTTTCTGTTGTGGTTTTCCCCATTGAATTAAATGGGGATGGAAAACCCGCAACAGAAATCCCAGTGTTGCGACGTTTGTGGTATAATATCAGCATTTATGCCGCAATAATCACAACAAAAAAAAAAATCATACTTACCCAAAATTACCCAGAACTCTCTCCTTCCTGCAGTCTGGCCTCCTGGGATGATGTTGCACCCCATGTGACCACTGCTGCCAATCACAAGCTGCAGCGTCACATAGCCTGCAACGTCATCCGGGAAGGCATGAGAGGATGTCAGAGGAGGGGGTCGGTATGAGCGTTTTTTTGCGCAGCAGAATTTCTGTCCGAAAAACCGCACCACTGTGTGGCGCGATTTTTTCGACGGAATTACAAGTTCCAGGTCGGACACACTGCATGATTTTTATGCAGCACATCCATCCCGTGGGAACCCGGCCTAACAGCTCGATCTTGTGTGTCAGAGACACGCCAGACCCGCTGACTCTATACCCGTTAGCCCCGCTGATCTGACGGATACATGACTCAGCACATGATACAGCTGCTCTGTATACAGTACACAAAGCAGCTGTATCTTAAAAAGTAATTTTTTTTTAAAATAAAATGTAATTGCAAAGTTGCACCAAACACACTACTGTCCCGTACTGAAAATGTGATTACAGTACGGGACAGTTTTCCCGCAGAGAGGCAGGGACTCCTGGCATCGTACATAACTATGATGCTAGGAGCCCAACTCCCTGCAGTGTGTTCGGTCCGGGAAATGCGGCCGACATACGGACCTTATATCATTGACCGAACACGCTCTTGTGTGGGAAGCCTTACATATATGGACATGAGGAAAAGCCCCAGAGTCCCTGGGCAGAGCGCTAGTAGAAGAGCTGCCCGGGGACTCAAGTCCTGGGAAAGCTCCACTCCCCGAGCGACATATCCCACTATATGCCATACAGTGGGATATGTTTTGGCTAAATTTAACAAAATCTAGGACATTAACCAGTCACTGCCTGCTCCATGGTTTCGTTCACTGCAATTGACGTCATCACCAAAATCGGTTAACGCGTATAACGTACAAACATGGGTGCCACACTTTCCATTGTCCACCCCCGGTAATGGAGGAGGGCCCAGACATCTTGGCTGTATGGGGCCCAGAAATTCCTGATGGCGGCCCTGGGTGCAACTGCAAAAAGGCATGAGACACAAAAACTCTGCTCCCCCCATCAGCTACAGGTGTACCCACTAAAATCTTTTAGATACAGTACCCTTACATCTGTATGGCCAGATGGCCAGAAATACCCTGTAGGCAAAGCTATATAACTAAACCTGCTATTTCTCCTTGAAGAAAAATATGATTGATCGATTGTTCAATAATTTTAGCAGAAACATTTTAATAAAAATATTATTGTTTTGATGTCAATCTTACTTGGTACACAAGTGAAATACAAGCAATAGTAATAATGACAAGAAGGGATATAAGTGAACGTCTATGGTTTCTAGTTTCTATGGAAACAGTCAGGGTGCTCTAAATGTAGGCCATGATTCAAGCTGCTACTGTAAAATGTAAAGTGTTTAAGCTGTTTATACCAGTCTTTGTTCTTTCTGACAAGAGAAGAAAAGGATATGGGATATAAAATAATTTAATGTACCATGTCCAGATACTGGCAGCTCTAAGAGGTGTTTCATATCATAGCTGCCAACTTTTAAGAAATGACACTAGGTGCTATATAAAGTGTGCATAATTTGCTATACATAAGCCCCTCCCACAAATCACACTTAACTGCTACTCGCTCCAAGATCGCTGTTCTCATGCCGAATGGCTGCTCAGATGTAACTTGATGTAGACCCATTCACAACACGTTTTTTTCACCTACATTTAGCGTATATGCCAGGAAAATCTCCAGATGTATACGTTAAAAGGAGGCTGTGACGGATGTCTAACTGTGGCATCCATAACTCTATTTTGGGAAACTTTTAATGGATACAAAACACTTCAGATAGCTATTGGCCGAACAAGCAAATTCTCCAAACTCCCCCTCCCTACAGTGATTCCTCCCAACTCCCCCATACCAGTGCATGTGTTGCATGTGGTTTTCAATAGGGAGAGGGGAATAAGACACTACTGGCAGCAGCTAATCCCCAGCAGGAATAAAGGATTGGGCCTGTTGAAATCCAACATGCCGCTCCTTCTTTTCCCAGACATCTCCCTTCGGGGGAGAGTCATGAAACCCCCGTACACATTAGATAGTCGGCAAGTCCCACCAAACTCATCTGGTTTGGCCAACTATCATCTAATGTGTATGGGCACTTTTAGATTGCAAAGAGACTGACTATGATTACACATTCAGTCTTCAATTATGGCAGAAAGAATATCTACGTTTGCAAAACCTGCTGATCTAACAAGGGAAATGCATTGCAAACTAAGAAAGGAGGAACATGCATGAGTATATGAAGTTTTGTTATTTGGTATTATTAAATTCAAATTGTCTTAATGAGACAATTCCTTTAAATAATGTTAAATTAAGTTTAACTAACCAAGCACTATAAATAACCCACCCACCTGAGTACCTTGGTTCCCAAGATTAGTATGTTTGGAATGAATTGAGGCTGACAGCGCATTATAAAAGTGTAGTACTCCTTTAGCCTCGCCAACGACCTGGTTCAACAATTGTAAATAGTAGATGGTAAAAATAAAACTAAAAAAGAGATATTTTTCAGACAGCTATTTTTACTCATGGACAGGGATCTCAACATGCTGCAGTGTAAGGGGAAGCAGAATCATGGGACCAAGTGTACATATAATAAAGCTTTTGATTTAATACCTGTAAAAGATAAATTCTCATCCTTGGTTTGGGTTTAATCGCGCGCTTAGTTGTCAAGAATATCTGTATAATACTCTCCTATTGATAGGTTCTCGAAGCCCGACATAACATGGGACTTTGCACAAACCAATAAATGAAATGGAAGATGTTACCTAATTGCAACCTCTTGTATGGCCTATGTACTCTTGAACATGGAGGCACACAGAGGTACATAGACTGCAATATCTGTCCACAATTTCACTTTCTGCGTGGTTTCCGTGGTTCTCCCCAAAAGCAAATCTTCTAAAGAAGTATATTGTCTGTGGTACATCATGCATTGCAGCATGGAATTATTTTTTTTCTCATGGATTCTGGCAAAATTCATGAGAAAAAAACCTGTGTGTGACTCCATGTAAAAATATGGATTTAATGAGGCACATAGAGGTTCAGCGATACAGTACAATATTATAGGAAGTATACTTGGGATCCATGCAACATAGATGCAAATACACTAAAACGCATGAGCTACTACAAAAATAATAAAAAAATTGAACTAAAATCTAATTTGCAATGTAAATATTTTAAACCGTGTCTATTTTTATGTCGATGATATTACATCTAGCTGTCAACTTTAAATAAGAAGTAAATTATTACCATAAATAATAATTGGTATATTACAATTAGATGTTCTGAATATTTTATTTTAACTCTAACGGCTTTCTAACCACATTGCAGAACTTTTTCATCTTTCATGTATTTCAAGTCCTTGAACAGATGTTTTTACACTCTATTTATAGACCAAATTTCCGTTAAATGCACTTAGACACATTTTGTGGTTGACCTTTTTTTTTTTATGCATCCAATGGTACATTATTTTCTCTCACTTCTTGAAGGTGAACATTTTAAGGACATTAAGTTTTCCACATCCCAGCTGGTTGTATTATGCAGGTAGATTAATAAAAAAAAGAAGAAAAAAAGATGCCCATTCATTCAAAAACTTGTAAAATATCATGTCTATTCTAATAGTCAAGATTCTAAGTGTGATTTTTGGGTTGTAATTTAAAGAATTTAATAAAGCATCAGAATAAACTTTGGTGCAGTAACTGAAATCCTCAGCTACACCACCATAAATGTTAATGGTAACTTTATGCCTTCATTATTACCTTTTTTTTAATGTAGATAACTACTGTATGCTAAAAAGCCTATAAAGGTCACTTATTTGTATAATCATGAGATCCTTTATAATTAGACAACTGCTATCCTGCTCCAACTACTCTTATTAAATGAATACTAAATAAAAACATAAAAACAAATACTCACCATAATATCCACCTCTTTGATCATGTCCTGTCGTACATTGAAATCATATTAGTGAAAAATCTAATTCTTGTATATATGTTTACATGTGTCCCAGGAGGCATCCATTTTGCCTCCCCCTTCTGAAATACCTCAGTTTAGACCAGGGGTCTCAAGCACGCGGCCCGCGGGCCGCAATCGGCCCCTGGGGCTGTCATCTGCGGCCCGCGGGACACAGAGCCGCTAGTATCGGCTCTGCTCCAAGACTCTGGAATTCGCTGACATCGCTGTCCACATATGAACAGCGATGTCTGGGGCTTCCCCAGAGCCGGAGTTCCGAGCAGAGCGCTGGTGTCGGCTCTGCTCCGGGACTCTGTGGAATTCCCTGACATCGCTGCCCATATATGGACAGTGTGTCAGGGTCTTGCCCAGAGCGGAGCAGAGCGCTGGTGTCGGCTCTGCTCCTGGACTCTGTGGAATTCCCTGATATCGCTGTCCACATATGAACAGCGATGTCTGGGGCTTCCCCTGAGCCGGAATCCCGAGCAGAGCGCTGGTGTCGGCTCTGCTCCGGGACTCTGTGGAATTCCCTGACATCGCTGCCCATATATGGACAGTGTGTCAGGGTCTTGCCCAGAGCGGAGCAGAGCGCTGGTGTCGGCTCTGCTACTGGACTCTGTGGAATTCCCTGACATCGCTATCCACATATAAACAGCGATGTCTGGGGCTTCCCCAGAGCCGGAGTCCTGAGCAGAGCGCTGGTGTCGGCTCTGCTCTGGGACTCTGTGGAATTCCCTGACATCGTTGCCCATATATGGACAGTGTGTCAGGGTCTTGCCCAGAGCGGAGCAGAGCGCTGGTGTCGGCTCTGCTCCTGGACTCTGTGGAATTCCCTGACATCGCTGTCCACATATGAACAGCGATGTCTGGGGCTTCCCCAGATCCGGAGTCCCGAGCAGAGCGCTGATGTCGGCTCTGCTCCTGGACTCTGTGGAATTCCCTGACATCGCTGTCCACATATGAACAGCGATGTCTGGGGCTTCCCCAGAGCCGGAGTCCCGAGCAGAGCGTTGGTGTCGGCTCTGCTCCGGGACTCTGTGGAATTCCCTGACATCGCTGCCCATATATGGACAGTGTGTCAGGGTCTTGCCCAGAGCGGAGCAGAGCGCTGGTGTCGGCTCTGCTACTGGACTCTGTGGAATTCCCTGACATCGCTGTCCACATATGAACAGCGATGTCTGGGGCTTCCCCAGATCCGGAGTCCCGAGCAGAGCGCTGGTGTCGGCTCTGCTCCGGGACTCTGTGGAATTCCCTGACATCGCTGCCCATATATGGACAGTGTGTCAGGGTCTTCCCCAGAGCGGAGTCCCGGGCAGAGCGCTATTATCGGCTCTGCTCCGGGACTCTGGGGAAGCCTCTGACATAGCTGTCCATATATCGACAGGAAGAGCCTACTAGCGCTCTGCCTGGGACTCCAGCTATGGGCAAGCCCCTGACATTACTGGGGCAGCCTCTACAGAGGGCACTGGGGCAGCCTCTGCAGAGGGCACTGGGGCAGCCTCTACAGAGGGCACTGGGGCAGCCTCTACAGAGGGCACTTTGGCAGCCTCTACAGAGGGCACTTTGGCAGCCTCTACAGAGGGCACTGTGGCAGCCTCTACAGAGGGCACTGTGGCTGCCTCTACAGAGGGCACTGTGGCAGCCTCTACAGAGGGCACTGTGGCAGCCTCTACAGAGGGCACTGTGGCGTTATCTACAAGTGGGTGTGTGACAGTATCTGAAGAGGACACTGGCATTATATAGTGGTGTGTTGCATTATCTACAGAGGGCACTGTTGCCTTATCTACAGCGGGCACTGTGGCCTTATCTACAGCGGGCACTGTGGCCTTATCTACAGAGGGCACTGTGGCCTTATCTACAGAGGGCACTGTAGCCTTATCTATGGGTGTGTTGCATTATCCACAGAGGGCACTGCGGCAGCATCCACAGAGGGCACCGCGGCAGAATCCACAGTGGGCACCGTGGCAGCATCCACAGAGGGCACCGCGGCAGCATCCACAGAGGGCACTGCAGCAGCATCCACAGAGGGCACTGCGGCACTATCTAAAAAGGGGCTGCCCAATCTTGACGTGTGCTAACTGAGCCGCCGGACTGCATTTAGCGACACTTACACTGGAAAGCTGCATTGTTGAAATAAGCACGTGGAGAAATATCTCAAATTTTAAACCTAGCGCTATTATTATAGTAATGTAATATTATTATTCTAGTAATATAGTGTTATAGTAGTTCAAATAACTAATTGATTAACAATAATTTTGTATTGTATCAAATGTGAAAGTAATGCGGCCCGTCAACTTCCCATTTTTTCTATATGCGGCCCACTTACCCGGCCGAGTTTGAGACCCCTGGTTTAGACCAATCTCTGGTAGTTTGCTGTAGCAGGAACCCTCCTCTATTGCCCCTCTAGCTAGGCTCTTGCTAAAATAGATAGGAGCTTGCAGAGTATTGAAAACTGGCAAATTACAGTTGTAAGTATATTATGTTTTTTTCCCCTCATTGATTTCTAGTTTTATTGTCTAATGGAAAAGCCTGGGAGCTTGGCACTGTTCTGCTGTGATTCATAACATGAATAATAATTACATTATATTTAAATTTCTAATTTCAATTTTCAAGATTGACATAGCCTTGGTTACTAATTACTGCCCTACCAAGTAGTTATAAGTAATATCCAGTGCCAAGATCACTTTCTATGAGACATCTAAACTGCTATATTAATGTGAGAGAATGAATATCTAAAGTATTCCTCTGCCTAAACATAAAATCCATTCTGGCTGATCTGAAATCATAAAATATTTCAGATTACTTAGAATGAATCCCCTACATAATTACAACTGTAGAAACAAACAAACAAAATTAAAAACACATATACCTCACCATATTTTTAATGCCAGTTTATGGCAGCGTTGCATACATCTGTCTGTACGTTTTACAGAAAAATTTCAAACGTAAACACCAAATGTGATCTCAATTTAGCCTTAGTTTTGCCAAATTGTCATAGGAAGTCGTTTTTAAACCAGAGATTAAATGGCCCCATGTGCAAAGCCGTATTACAGATCCGTGTTGATAAATCAGTAACATGGTGTCCATAGCCTGCTATGGGTCCATAATATACTTCTGTGTGCCTCTGATTTTATACTCTGTGAGTATTTACAGTGTAGCGCGCCATGTAGCGTGCCCTAAAAAAATGATTCCTATATATCAGTAAAATCCTATAAACTTTCCAAACTTGTATGGCTCAAGGTCTAGAATGTTTCCCCCAATTGATACACTGTCAATATAATAACATAGGCATACAAACTTACAGTATCCACATTTATTTTATTATATTGACCAGTTACATATAGACCTATATGTCGTATAGACCTATATTTAGACCTATACATTCTGTACCATAGACATGCACAGCCGATGTAATTAGGCTTTGTGCTGTAATAAGGGCGGAAAGCAGTCTGGTACTTGCTACAACCCCATATACAAAAGTCTCATCTACATATACAGTATCAGATTAAAGCCTAATGCATAGATATGGTACCAGAACAAAGCTCAGTATTTAAATACATACAGCACTACAACCAAGCTCAGTACATATATACAGCACCAGAACAAAGCTTAGTACATATAAGCAGCACCAGAACAAAGCTCGTTACATAAATACAACACCAGAATCAAGCGCATAAAACATAAATACAACACCAGAACCAAGATCAGTACATAAATACAGCACCAGAACCAAGCTCATTACACATTTACAGCACCAGAACAAAGCTCAGCACAGAGATCATTAGCAATATAAGGTTAACCCCTGTGAAGGATGGTTTGTTTGCTTATATTCTCTGTATGAAATTACATTATGAATTATCAAGCAGGATGCCGAATTACTAAGATATGTATTATGTAAAAGTGATTATAATCATGTTTCAATTATTTAGTTTCGTGCAGCAGCCATCCTGTCTGGAGTTCCCATCTTAGTTTTTTGTAGTGAATAAGAAAGTCATTGTTCCTTTAACGTAAGTAATGTTGATTTCGTATGTTTTATCTTTGACCTTGGCTCCCATACGAAGCTTGCAGGGAAGGCACAGGGTGTGTGATGGGAGGGTGGCAAATATGCTAGTGGGAGTGCCTCCCCCATCTTACAGGAACATTTTTGCCAAGAGAGATAAGGCCACCTGCAAACCTGATGTGTGAAGAATTATAATGATGTATCTGAAATGTATCGTATGTCTGTAATTGGCTGAATAAGAATTATTGTCACATTGCCTCTGATTGGTTAACCTCAAGTCTACACCCCATTTGAATGATATTATTATAGTGGAGTTTGGTAATAAACCTCCAGAGGAGTATTTTGTGCATATTAGCAGTGTCTGTGTGTTTTTTTCTCCTCTCTCGATACATATCGGTATGAAATATCCTGATTAGGATGCTGGATAAAGTTCCTGGCGTGAGTGTCTATTGGAACACTCATCTAAATTTCAGTCTAATATATTTTGAGCCATTGACTTCCACGACACCCCTAACATATAATTTTGTACCATGCAAATCTAAGGCGTTCTATAAAGGCTTTATATAAGGCTTTCTATAAGGCTTTATATAAAACAAAGATATAGTAGTGGCCACCCACCTAATAGTTATAATTGTATTGATGAACAGTTTATTGGAAGGTGACCAAAAAACAAGCATGTATTGTCTGCATCATAGCCAGTGGCGGATTATCATATAGTCTTATAAAACTATTCAGCGCGCTAGTGCTGCTAACTGCCGCTACGGAGATGGGGAGAAGGAGCAGGGAATTGGCCGGGATAGGGGTAGGTAGCAGGCATTAAGCACGTCTGCTAGTGCTTAGGACACGCCTCTCTAACACTGCGGGCGCCGCCATTGAGTAACAGAACAGCGACGGACGGCTGTTCTGTTACTCCAAAGCTGGAAGAGAAGCTGGAAGAGAAGAGCCAGGCGGGCGGTCACCGTCGCTGAGGTTAGTACTGTTCCCGACCGCTGGCTGTATTTTTACGGCCAGCGGTCAGGGTCCTTAAAACCCGAGCCATAGACTTTTTACGGCTCGGGTTTTAACTTGCTGCCCGCGCGATCGGGCAGCTGAATGTCGGGTCTCCGGCTGTCAGTGACTGCCGGGGACCCTGAGGAGAGGATAGAAGCAGCTTTCGCTGTTTCTGTCTTCTCCGATGTCTCTTTACACAGCGCTCAATGAACGCTGTGTATAGGAATAGAGACAGCAGCAGCGGCGCTGTCTCTATTCCTCCCGGTGATCATGTGACTGGTCACATGATCACCGGGTGCCGTTACTGACAGACTGCTGCTGGGTCTTACTAGACCCAGCACAGCCCAGTTAGTGACAGCCCCAGTTACAGAGGAAAAACATGGTGTAAAAGAAAGAAAAAAAAAATATAAAGTTCCCCAAAGGTCTTTTTTGACCTTTGAGGGACAGACCATAGTAATAAAAAAATAGTAAAGTAAAGTGCAAAAAAAAATTAAATAATAAATACACATAAAATACCCACCCCAAAAAAAAACGTTCCCCCCCGCCAATCATTGTTGTACCGCTAGCGCTGACCCAATTACCCTAATATAGACATGTAATATATTAAAATTTACGGAAAACAATGACGATTACAAATAAAAGGTCTATTTTAGGGTAAAACTATGCTATTACCAAAAAAATAGCTGAAACGTAAAAAAAAATTTTTACTATTATTTTCAAACTTTATGAATAAAAATTCTAAAATAGCAAAAAAGGTGTGTATAAAAATGATACAAAAAGAAACCTGCATTGTCTACAGAAAAAAGTCGCAAAAATCACGTCGTTAGCTCAACAAATAAAAAAGTTATAGCTATTTAACTAACACGTGCTAAAAATGGCTAAACGGTGTCTGGTCAAAATAGCACGGTCCTGAACTGGTTAAAGTCACTGGCCGACACTAGGCGGGGGATTATGCAGTAAGGGGGGGAGGGCTAACCATCTAACTGATGGCAGCTAGCTCTATGGGGGGGATAATAGTTTCCCCCATAGAGCTCTCTTCAGTCAGTTAGACGCTCAACCCCCCCCCCCTTGCAGTATAGTAACTACTGAGGACCCTATGGGGGAAGGGGGAATTATTCCTAGAGCCCTCCGCCTGCAGTCAGATGGTTAGACCCCCTTGCAGTATAACTCCCCCCCATAGAGCTCTCAGCAGTTATTATATATATATATATATATATATATATATATATATATATATATATATATATTTTTTTTTTATTATTATTATTTTTTTTAATAAAAATGTGTGTTTGGTGCAACTTTGTAATTACATTTTATTAAAAAATATTTTCACTTTTTGAGATACAGCTGCTTTGTATCCTGTATCCGTCAGGTCAGCAGGACTGACGGGATCAGTGAAACGGGCCCTGCGCTAAATTATAATCTTAGATGTGATAGATTTGAGGTGGATCCTGCATGTCACTGATCCTGTCAGTCCTGCTGACATGACGAATACAGGATACAAAGCAGCTGTATCTCAAAAAGTAAAAATATTTTTTTTATAATATAAAGTTTTTAAATGTGTACATATCCTTGTGGCACTATATACAAGGGGGAGCGCTGTGAGGCACTATATACAAGGTGGAGCACTGTGAGGCACTATATACAAGGGGGAGCGCTGTGTGGCACTATATACAAGGGGGAGCGCTGTGTGGCACTATATACAATGGGGAGCGCTGTGTGGCACTATATACAAGGGGGAGCGCTGTGTGGCACTATATACAAAGGGGAGGGCTGTGTAGCACTATATACAAGGGGGGGGGGCTGTGTAGTGCTATCCACAGTGGTATGTGTGTGGCGCTCTTTATAGGGGGGGCTTTTTGGTGCTATTTACAAGAGGGGGAGGGCTGTCTGGCGCTCTCTACAAGGGGCTGTATGGCACTATCTATAGGGGGTTGTGTGTAACGCTCTCTATGGGGGGGCTGTGTGATATATAGAGGGGGCTGTGTGATATATAGAGGGGGCTGTGTATGGCGATATCTATGGGGGTGTGTAATATCTACAGGGGCTGTGTGTGGCACTATGTACAGTGGGCTGTGTGTATGTGGTGTTTTACAGTGTGTGGAATTATTATATTCAGGCGCGCAGTATTTGGTGCTATTATATTTAGGGGTACAGTATGTGGCACCATGATAACTTTATTTTCGTTTATAGGTGTGGAAATGTTGGAAAAGTGAGGAGACGTCTGAGTGGCAAATTCTGCAGAAATGAGTCATGGTCGGGAGAAGTCGTCATGAGCTCTGGATCGGATGGAGAAGAAAAGAGGGAAAAAACTACTAGAATCTGAGACGTTGTCACCTGTGAGTCACTAGATTGATAGAGAATATGTCACCTCTCCTGACATGTTTATTATAGGAAATCCTTGTATTTCACAAAAAGTCTTTCTGCAGTCCAGGACTGATAGACAATTCCCCTTGTCAGGAGGATGTGTCCCAGCACAGTGTGATACTGTCAGTATGTAGGGACACAGCCCTGTGACAAGGGGAATCGGAACACCCATTTATTAATGCTTGCCTAAAAGGGTAGTTTTAAAAATAGTTACGGTGCGGCAGGGCGGCGGTGCGGAAGGGGGGTCCAAGTTTGGGTAACAGCCCAGGGCCCATGGTCTACTTAATCCGCCACTGATCATAGCCAAATATATATGTAACCGAAAAGAAAAAAATTATGTTTATTTGGCTATAATGCAGACAGGGTGTAAGCGTCAGGGTTGACGCCAACCTGTTACCTTGTGTTTATACTCTATTATGGGTCAGTATGGTTTCTTTTTTATCGGTTTCTTTTTTTTTTTTTTTATTCTTTTTTTTTTGTTTTCTCCAAACAAAAGACGGTAAGGCAAGTAATGTAAGCATCTGCAGTACACATCGGCTCGCAGGCCAGTATAAGTGTTCACATTAAATGCAAAAAGAACAGTAAGGCATATCTTATACTATAATTGAGACAAACCCCTATGCATCCTGGACCTGCAGTCATGCACAGAGGCCCGTGGGTAAACATATCCTAAAGGGAGAATAAAGAAAGAAAAAAGAAATGACAGAGAGAGGGAAGGGAGGGTGGAGAACTAGCAGTGTCCCCTAAGCTTCAGAAACATATTCAAGAGGCCACGATGTTCCTGAACTCTGCCGAAGATTGGAATCTGACCCAGTGATACCAAGTCTTAAGGAACTTGGCATGGGTGCCTCTCATGGATGCCGTGAGATCCTCCATTTTCATGATCTCCTTTATCTTACTAAACCACAAGCTGATCAACGGAGAGCAGGTTTGTCTCCACAGCGCTGGACTGCACCCTCTAGCTGCATTCACCAAGTGGCGAACCACAGAACGGTGGTACATGGGTAACGGAGCCTCGCACAGATGGAGCAAGAAGAAGGCCGGCGTTCGCGGGAGCTGGAAATCCGTGAATTTGGTGGAGATACGCCACACCTCTGACCAAAACGCTGTCAGCCACGGGCACTCCCAAAAAATATGTAAAATCGTGCCCACCTGGTCTCCACATCTCCAACACAGTGGCGAGACCGCCGGAATCATTGCATGCAATCTGGAAGGCACCCTATACCAACGCGATAAGATGTTAAATCTCCCGCCTCCTGATACCTGCTAGCCATGGAAGATTTATGTGTCATAGTATACACCCGATCCTGTTGTTCTGCTGTGAGTGTTAGACCCAAGTCCCTCTCCCAGTGGAGCAGATAAGTAGGTGTGGGAAGAGTGAATGGGGAGATCAGTAGGGTATATAATCTGGACAGTGAGTGACGCAACGAGCCTGTACCTACGCAAAGGAGCTCAAACGGGGTTTTGTCCCGTGCGTGTTCAGCAGGGTTAGGCAAGGACACGAGAAAATGTCTCAATTGAGTGACCTGTCAAGGAGTGAGAGGAAGAGGGTCCGTCAGAGATGCTAATTGCGGACCGGTCATCCAGGCCTCCCCATGTATGAAATGGGAAGCATGTCCCCTACCTTCCCGCAACCAGCTCCTAAATGGACCCCCCTCCCGCCCCTGAGGGAATGCCGGATTGCCCAAGACTGGGAACAGGGGGGACGGGGAAGGGGAGATCTCTTTCCGGGGAAAGAGCCGAGACGCAACCGCCAAGGAGGGTCCAATCGTCGGGTGTGTCAGCGCCGATAGGGGAGTATCCCTGCCCAACCAATGCAGAACCTGCAGAGGAACTGCCATCAAGGACTGTTCCATCGACACCCACTGTTTAACCTCCGTGTGGCAGAACCAATCCAGAATTCGTGACAAGTGCGAGGCCTGGTGGTAAAAGACAAAGTCCGGGAGACCCACTCCATCCTCACTCTTAAAACGGAAAAGCATGGAGCGGGCTATACGGGCCGGTTTCCCCACCCAAATAAATCGATGGAGTAAGGACAACAAGGCTTGAAAGAAGGTACGGGGGATGTGAATCGGCAGGGCCTGGAAGAAATACAAAATCCACGGTAGGATGTTCATTTTAAAGACTGCACATCTGCCGAACCACGTGAAGGTGCCCGTCGTCCAGGAATCCAGATCGCTCTTTACACTTTGAAGGAGGGGAGGATAATTAACTGCATAAAGGCGAGATAGATCCCTGGAAAGCTGGACCCCCAAATATTGGAGCGAGTCTCTAGCCCACTTAAAGGAGAAGGACCCAGACAGCTCGTTTACCAAGGACTGCGGCAGAGATATATTAAGAGCCTTCGACCTCTGATAGTTAATTTTGAAATTAGACAATTTCGAGTATCTACTCATCTCCGCCATGAGATTGGGCAAGGAGATCCTGGGTGAGGTGAGAAAGAAAAGAAGGTCGTCCGCATATGCAGCAACCTTATGGGACCGTCCACCCAATAACACACCCGCTAAGTCTGGATTGGAGCGAACTCGACAAAGGAAGGGCTCCAGGCACAAAATGAAGATCAAGAGGGACAAAGGGCAGCCCTTCCTTGTGCCGTTAGAGATAGTGAGCGGGGAGGAAAGGGTACCATTAACCTTAACCCGGGCCGAGGGAGATGAGTAGAGGCTCGAAATCCATTGCACCATGTGAGAACCCAACCCAATATGCCGCAAAGTGGCCAACATAAAGTCCCAATCGACCCTGTTGAAGGCCTTCTCCGCATCCGTGGACAGTAAAAGCGTGGGCAGAGCCGAGGCAGCCGCGTGATAAATCAAGTTTATTGCCCTTGTGGTGTTGTCCCGAGCTTCCCTAAGAGGCATGAAGCCCACCTGATCGGAATGGATCACACTATGGAGGAGGGGGTAATCCTACGGGCCAGGATCTTTGCAAACAGCTTTAGATCTACATTTAGCAATGAAATGGGGCGATAATTTTGGCAGATGGAGGGATCCTTCTCCTCCTTGGGTATCACCGTGATGTAGGCCCTCAGTGCATCCTGAGGGAGAGATCGCCCCTCTGTATGTGAGTTGTAGGCTTGCAGGAAATGGGGATCTAGGAGGTCTGAGCAGACCTTGTAGTATTGTATGGGCAGACCATCCGGACCTGGCACCTTCACCACCGGTGAATCCTTCAAGGCCCATGACCACTCCTCTGGAGAAATAGGCTCCTCCAAAGCTGCAATAGCCTCCCGTGGGATACATTTCATCCCTGACGAACGGAGATATGCCTCCATCTGCTCCAGTCGGTTCCCCCAATCTGCAGACGGAGAGGCCCGAGGAAGATTGTAGAGGGAGTGGTAATATGCCCGGAAGGCCTCTGAGATGTCCTGGGGGAGGTGTATACTCCCAACTCCGGGGGCCTGGACGTGAGGTACGTATGTACGAGATTGGGTTTTCCTAAGTGCCCACGCCAGAGTCTTGCCAGGCTTGTTACTAAATTCGTAGAAATGTCGTCTACACTTCACCAGGGAGGCACTAGCATTGGCAAGACAGAGAGAACGAACCTGAACTCACAGCTGCCCCAGCTCCGCCCCCACGAACCGATCCAAGGAGGCTTTATGGGACTGCTCCAAGAGGTGTATGCGGGACAATAGATCAAGCAAGTGTGCAGTCCGCTCCTTTTTAAGTTTAGATCCGATACGAATGAAGGAGCAGCGAATCACACACTTATGCGCCTCCCAAATACAAAGCGGGTCCACATCTGGGGAAACATTCGTGGGAAAATACTCCCGGAGATCCCTATGTATGTCCGAAACCACCGTTGAATCCTGCAGAAGCGAATCATTCAAACGCCACTGCCAGGACCGAGGGTGAGCCGCTGGGAGACAGAGAGTAAGAGTAATGAGTGCATGGTCTGAAAAGGTAATGTCATCAATAGAAACTGAGGAGAGGTCGGATAGATGGGAGTGGCGAAGGAAGAAGTAGTCCAGTCTGGAGTATGTGTTGTGAGGGGCCGAAAATAAAGTGTAATCTTTTGTCGTTAGGTGCAGGAGCCGCCATGTATCTACCAGTTGGTGTTCATGTAATAACCGACGTATACGGCGGTGTGCTGACTTGGGTAAGGACGAGTGACCGCGCGAGGAGTCTAATGTTGGATCCAAGGTGACATTCAGATCCCCCCCCAGTATGAGAGTGCCTTCCAGAAAACCATCCAACTCCACCAAAACCCTCTCCAGAAAGGCAACCTGACCAGTGTTAGGGAGATAGTATTAAGCCAATGTGAACAATGTATTAGCCAACCTACCCTTCACGAAGAGATACCTTCCCGCTCCATCCGTGCGAGTCTCCACATGCTCCCAAGGGAGAGAGCGCGAGATCAAAATGGAGACCCCTTTGGTTTTGGAGTCCGGCGATGTACTGTGATACCCCTCCGTATATTGAGAGTCCGTCAACCTTGGTATGCTATCCGCCCGGAAATGAGTTTCCTGAAGAAACGCCACTTGCGCTTTCTGCTTCCAGAGAAGACAGAGAATGGAGGATCTCTTCTCTGGGATGTTCAGGCCCTGTGCATTCAGGGAGACAACGATGATGTTAGACATATTGGGAGAAAAAGGAAAGAAAGAGAGGGGAAGAAAAGAGGAAGAGAGAGAGAGAGACCCCCTTAGACAGGGGAAAAAATGTCCAGAGAGTGGAACAATACTGCCCCACTAATGGGGGAGTACAAAACCCTTAATCAATACTTCACGTATTATGTCGTTCCCAGGAGGAAACTACCCCCTGAACGCGACACAACAGCACGGAACCCTAATGGGGAACGTAGAATGACAGCGGTGCAAAGAAGTGATCCCACCAGGAGTTACAACTTAAACTAAACTAATAGGAGCACAAAAATGAACAAACCGGAACCCCCGGACTCCACCGGCTAATTATTACGGGCAGAATGGACCTCCCGGCCCCAGACATCGGGTCAGCTGGAAATGTAGATGTAGATCCCCTGAGACATTAACCCAAGACCCAACAAACTGAACCCAATGTCCCGTACATGATCACCACCATGTCCTACATCTGCCCCTCCTGTAGAACACTGCAAAGAAAAAGATTAAACACACAGAGTATGCAGGCCACAACCGACGTCCCTGTGGAAAGAGAATAAAACTATACATCCTGATGTAGTCCGGTCAGTTTCTGCGTGAGGAACGCCGTCCAGGTGTCCGCTGCTCAAGTGGTCCGTCTCTGGGACGAGGCAGAATTGGGCGCGCAGGATCCGGGTAAGGACCTCCTCTAGGAAAGAGCGATGGCAGGGGCTCTATCCAATCCGGGAGTCGCACTGGGGAGATCTCCAGAAAGCGGAAGGCTTCTTCCAGGTCCTCCGGGGAGCGGACGGCAAACGATTGCCCCTGGCGGCAGAGTATAATGTGGAAGGGATGGCCCCACCTGTAGGTAGCGCCCGCCTCTTTGGTAGCCTCCAGCAGGGGGCGGACCACCCTGCGCATGTGGAGAGTCAGTCTGGAGACGTCTGGCAAGATGGTAACCTCGGAACCATTGAAAGGAATGGCCCCCTTCTCCCATGCTCTCCGTGCAATGTCCTCTTTTTGTTTATAAAAGTGCACTCTACATATGACATCCCGCGGGCGATTACCTTCCCTGGTCTGGGGGCCCGCCAAGCGATGCACCCTATCCATCTCATTGGCCATATCGCGTGGTCTGTCCATGAGCTTATTAAAGATATGAGTAACTGCATCGTATAACCCCTCCGGCGGCACAGATTCCGAAAAGCCTCTCAATTTCAGATTATTCCACCTGCCCCTGTTCTCCACATCATCCAGGTGCAGTGAGAAGTTCTGCATTTGGGCAGATTGGGTGTCCAAAGTCTGAGAGAGAACCGAGATGTCCGTGGTGTGGACGGAGTTCTGGCGTTCCAATGTATCCACCCGTGCAGCCAATAAGCGTATGTCTTGAGAAACCACCCCAATGGCCCGGTTGTGCTTCTCTTCCAGCCGGGTGAGGTGTACATCCTGATCGGATTCCCACAACTCAGCTAGGGTCCGTTCTATGGAGGGGGGGGCCCGGAGATAAGGCAGGATGAGGGTCCCCCGGGACAGTTGATGGGGTGAGTGGCCCCCTCAGAATGGCAGGCGACCCCTGACTGAGGTGCAGCCAGTCCGCTGGAGGAGAGTGCAGGGTCGCGGTGATAGAAAATGGAGCCTGGACTGCCGCGCCTTGTAAGGCCATTCGGCCATCTTCCTGTCCTGACACAGGCTGGGACAGAGGGGGGAGAAGGGCAGCAGCTAGCGCCGGAGGAGCCGACACAGACATGGCCGTTATGCCGTCGTGGTGGCAGGAAAGCAGTCCTGGGAGCTGCTGACGAAGCAAGCCTGAGCCAAGTTGCTGGGAGGAGGTGAGCACCCTCGTGCTGGCGGGGTCCGACTGCGACCTACAGCAGGAGTGGAAGAAGGCCGCGGAGAAGCCCCGTCGCGACTGGAGCGGAGGTACCGGTCAATGGACGGGGTGCCAGGAGTGACCGAGAGGCTCTTGCGGTGCCGGCCCTTAGTCATCCCGCTGCTGGAGCAGGTAAGTGAGCCCTCTGTGGGTGATTGTGAGTGGTGTGGGTCTGGAGCTCCTGGAATGCACGTCCTCACACGGCGATTGCAAAGCCATGCACCAAATTATTTATATCTTAATGCTATATGTTTATTACATAATGCTTTCCAGAGCAAAAGATTAGGCTGTCCTCTTTTTTTTTGTGTTTCTGTGGACCTTTTTAAGTGTGTATTAGATATTTGTTAATAAAAATGTGTTATATTTTTGATACTCAGTAAATTTAATTGCACCTTTTTGTCTTCGGTTATATATATAATGGTAAGGTTATGCTGGGAATTATTATTTTACAAAAAAAAAAACAATGATACCCTCCATCCTCTTGCTGCAGATCATACAAGTGACTACAGTCCTGAGTCAGAGTTCTGAGTTCTCCCGCAGTCAGAGGGAGAACAAAAATAGCATTCAGTGACTCACAGGTGATGTCTTCACTGACTGGAGAAACTCTCCTTTTTTCTCTCCATTCAGCTCAGATACCCATGATGACTTCTTCCGGCTACAGCTTGCCTAAGAAGAGTTTGTCACCCAGATGTATTTTGCTTCTCACTTTTGCAGCACATCTGCAACCCTATACTAATTCAAACTCCTCATACTACCACACACTGCGCCCCTGAATACAATAACACTGTCACATTGGGTTCGTGGACCCACTGGACCGTACCGCCTTGGCGGTATGGCAGCTGGCCAACAGGGCGCAGGTAACAGTCTATAGTTCGTATAGGGTACCTGTGGCTGCTCGGACAGTAGCAAGACAGGCTCGGCTGGGACTAGGCAGCAGGCAGACAGCAGGTGTGGTGTAGCAGGACAGGTGTGGTATGCAGCACAGCACGACTACAGCTCAGCACGGCACTTGACCAGGATAGCACGGGATACAGGATACGGGTACGGGAAACACTGGGAACTGGAAGACACTAGGAGAGCATTTGCATAGACAAACTTTGGGTATGACAACAATGCTCAGGCATGTGAGGAAGGGGCCGGGTCCTTCTTATAGCCCTGTGTGCTCTGGGAGCAATCAGCTCAATCTCCCACCTGCGTGCACTTTGGCTTCTTAAGTCTGGACTGAGCTCGCGAGTGCACCCTGGTGGTCACTGTGGAACAGGACGGCCGTATGAGCAGACATCTCTGGAGAGAAGGGCGTCGACTGGATGGAAGGAGTTCGTGGTCAGCGACCATGAACATTACAGTATCCCCCTCTTACGCCCCCTCCTCTTGGGACCAGAACGATAGAGAAACCTCTTAATGAGGGTAGGAGCATTGAGATTCTCTTCTGGCTCCCAGGATCTCTCTTCTGGACCAAACTCCTTCCAATCTACTAAATAAAAGGTTCTTCCTCTTACTTTTTCAATGTCCAGGATCTCCTTAACCTCGAAGGTGTCTGAAGGACAGCTGGAGGCAACCGCAGGGCTAGGCGTCTTGGTAAAGCGGTTCAGAACCACCGGTTTCAGGAGAGAGACATGGAAGGAGTTGGGGATCTTTAATGTAGGAGGCAGCCAAAGCTTGTGGGCAACAGGGTTGATCTGCTGTAGGATCCCGAAGTGTCCGAGAAACCTGGGAGCAAATTTGTATGATTTCACCCTCAGTCGAATATTCCTGGAGGACAGCCAGACATTAGTGCCAGGGAGAGACTGAGGAGGTTCTCTTCTCCTTGTGTCCGCGATCCATTTCAGGCGGTCGACCGCCAGCAGGATGGAGGATAGAGTCTGCTGCCAGATCTGCAGAAAGTCCCTAAAAGCAGTGTCAGAGGAACGAAGTGGGCCATCTTCGAAAATCGATCCACCACCACCCAGACAGTACTGCATCCAGCAGAGAGAGGCAAGTCCATAGCTATATGCTGCCAGGGAGCATCGGGCACAGACAATGGCTGGAGAAGGCCAGCAGGTCTGGAGTGAGCAACCTTGTTAGCTGCACACACTGAGCAGGAAGAAACAAAGTCCATAATGTCCTTGGGAAGCGGTGGGTCACTAGAAATGATGGGCAATCAGATCTCGGGTCTTACGGGTCCCCGTGTGACCTGCCAGTCTAGAGGAGTTTCCCCAGCGGAGGATTCTCCCTCTGTCAGCCAGGCGCACAAAAGTCCTCCCTGGAGGAATGTCCCCAACTTGCAGGGGGTTAACAGAGACAATGCAAGATGAATCAATTATATTTTTTTGGAATCTCCATGGTGTCCTCTGTCTCGAATGACCTAGACAAGGCATTGGCCCTCACATTTTTGTCAGCCGGGCGATAATGGAGCTCAAACTGGAACCTGGTAAAGAACAGCGACCACCTGGCCTGACGAAGATTCAGCCGTTGGGCCGTCTGGAGATAGGTGAGATTCTTGTGGTCCGTAAAAATCAGGATGGGATGAGCTGCGCCCTATATTAGATGTCTCCACGCTTCCAGAGCCAATTTGATGGCCAGTAACTCCCCACCCCTAATCGAGTAGTTGCATTCTGCGGAAGAGAAGAGCTTAGAGAAATATCCACATACCATTGACTTGCCTTTGGAACCTCTCTGATACAGGAGTGCACCAGCACCGACAGAGGAGGTGTCCACCTCCAACGAGAACTGTAGAGAAACATCTGGATGATGGAGGATAGAGGCTGATGTGAAGGCACTCTTCAAGCTATTGAATACGGACTCTGCCTCAGGAGTCCACACCTTGGCATTCATGCCCTTCTTGGTGAGGTTAGAGATAGGAGATGTCAGTGAGGAGAAGTTTGGGATGAACTGTCTGTAAAAATTGGCGAATCCCAGAAAGCGCTGTATGGCTCTCAAGCCTTGAGGGCGTGGCCATTCCAGGACGGACTTTACCTTTTCAGGATACATCTCGAGACCTCGATTCGAGACGATGTAGCCCAGGAAGGGTAGAGCATCTCTCTCAAACACGCACTTCTCCAAATGCAGTCTTCCATTCGTCACCCCGGTGAATCCGGATTAGGTTGTAAGCCCCACGTAGGTCTTATTTGGAAAAAATCTTGGCATCATGTATACGATCAAATAGTTCTGAGATCAATGGCAATGGATACTTATTTTTCACCGTGATCTGGTTGAGACCCGGTAGTCGATTCAGGGACGCAGAGAACCATCCTTTTTCTTGACAAAGAAGAACCCGGCTCCTGCCGGGGAGGAAGATTTCCGTATGAAGACCCGCTTCAAGTTCTCTTTAACATAGGCGGACATGGACAGAGTCTCTGGTAAGGAGAGAGGGTATACCCTACCACGGAGAAGGGATGCACCAGGAATCAGCTCGATAGGACAGTCATACGCCCGGTGTGGGGGCAGTGTTTCCGCCTCCCTCTTGCTGAAGATGTCCGAAAATGCAGCATAATGACCAGGCAATCCTGCCAATGTCTGAGGCAGAGGAGTCTGAGTCGAACTAATCTGTCCCAGGCAACGGTTGTGACACTCGGGGCCCCACTGGAGAAACTCTCCAGAGTTCCAGTCCAGGACTGGGGCATGTAATCGGAGCCAAGGCAGGCACAGCAGAACGGGGTTAACGGCCTTGGACAAGACAAAGAATGATAACAGCTCGGAGTGGAGAGCTCCCACTTGGAGCCTCAGCGGCTTGGTCACAGCTATAACTGGGTCTGGCAGAGAGAGTCCCTTACCGATGCAACCGTCAATGACCTCTCCAGAGGAGTAGTGGGTAATTGAAGAAGATCCACCAGGTCTCTACAAATGAAATTAGCAGCGGATCCAGAGTCCAGATACGCAGAGACCTGATACATTTTCTCGCCGGACACTATGGTCACGGGTATGGACAATTTAGATGGAAGTGCTTTTTACCCAAGTTTGTCTCTCCTAGCAACTCTAGGCTTTTGGACTATTGGGGACACAGATGCACAAGATGGCGTCCGAGGCCGCAATATAGACAGAGTCCTGAAGTGCGTCTGCGTTGTTTCTCCTGGCTGGATAGCTTACACTGGTCCATTCTCACAGACTCCTTACGAGGATCGGAACCTGAGGACAGCAGAGGTTGCTACAAGGGAGGGACTGGACTAGGAAGGCCTCCCTCCTGACGAGTTTCTTGGAGCCATTCTCGGATCCTCATATCAATCCGGGCGGACAGAAGGATGAGGTCTTCCAGGGCAGACGGTAGATCTTGAGCGGCAAGTTCGTCCTTAATCTTAGGAGACAGTCCCTGCCAGAACGTAGCCACCAGGGCCTCATTGTTCCATAACAGTTCTCCCGCCAGGGTGCGGAAGTGGATGGCATACTCGCCCACGGAGGTGTCTCCTTGGCGTAGGTTTAGCAAGGAAGCCGCTGCAGATGAGACTTGTCCAGGCTCCTCAAACACCATGCGAAAAGTCCGGTGGAAGCCCTTGAAATCACGGGTGTCTGGTCCTTGTCTCTCCCAGATAGGATTCGCCCATGCAAGAGCCTTGCCAGTGAGGAGAGAGATGATGAACGAACCTTGCGCCATCAGACGAAAATGCCCTTGCATATAGGCTGAAGTGGATCTGCCACTGGTTAAAAAATCCACGACAGGTACCTGCGTCTCCATCATAGCGGTCAGGAAGTGGCAAAGAAAAACTGAGATCAACAGTGTCAGGAGGTGTAGTCTGAGGATCAACACTACCAGGAGGTGTAGTAGGAGGAACGACAGCTTGTGCCTCCTGCCGACGTGCGAGAATGTTCAAGGCCTGGAGGAGTTGGTCCTGTCGAGACCGGAGGTTCAGCATATCCGCCCGCATCTCTTGTGACGTCATCTTGGTCTTGGATCGACCAGCGGGGTCCATGGCCTGAGTGTACTGTCATGTTGGGTTCGTGGACCCACTGGGCCATACTGCCTTGGCGGTATGGCAGCTGGCCAACAGTGCGCAGGTAACAGTCTATAGTTCGTATAGGGTACCTGTGGCAGTACGGACAGTAGCAAGGCAGGCTCGACTGGGACTAGGCAGCAGGCAGACATCAGGCGTGGTGTACCAGGACAGGCGTGGTATGCAGCACAGCACGACTACAGCTCAGCACGGCACTTGACCAGGATAGCACGGGATACAGGATACAGGTACGGGAAACACTGGGAACTGGAAGACACTAGGAGACCATTTGCATAGACAAACTTTGGGTACGACAACGACACTCAGGCATGGGAGGAAGGGGCTGGGCCCTTCTTATAGCCCAGGGTGCTCTGGGAGCAATCAGCTTTATCTCCCACCTATGTGCACTTTGGCTTCTTAAGTCTGGACTGAGCTCGCGAGCGCACCCTGGTGTTAACTGTGGAACAGGACAGCCGTATGTGCAGACAACTCTGGAGAGAAGGGCGTCGACTTGAAGGAAGGAGTTCGTGGTCAGCGACCACGGACATTACAAACACTAATCATTTTGCCCCAAATACAATTGCGTCAAACATTGTGCTGCCAAAAAATAAAGTGCCACACAGTGCCCTCCAGAAATAGTGCAACGCACCATGCTTACTAAGAACAAAACACCATACACACACTTTATCTCCTGTCGATAATACCACACAGTGTCCCTAAAGATAGTGCCACACACTGTGGCCTTTGTAGAAAGGGCTACACACTGTGCCCCCTGTATAATGAACCACAAACAATGTGCTCCCTGTAGAAAGTGACACACACAGTGCTCCCTCTAAAATGTGCCACACACAATGTGCCCCTTGTATATAGTGCCACACACTTTGCCCTCTGTGGATAGTTCGTCAGACACAATGCCCCCCAGTAGAATGTGCCACACACAGTGCCTCCAGAAGAAAGGGCCACACATCGAACCCCAGTAGAAGGTGACACACACACACACACACACACACACACACACACACACACAGACACGCATCTAGTAGAAAGAAAGGGACCCACATTGTGCCCCCTGTAGAAAGTGCCAAAAAACACTGTGCCTCCATGTAGAAAGTGACACACACTGTGCCCCCTGTAGAAAGTGCTACACACAGTGCCCCCTGTAGAAAGTTCCACAGACACAGTGCCCCAGTAGAATTTGCCTGACACACTATGCCCCTGTAGAAAGTTATATACACTCATTGTGCCCTTAAAAAAAATTAAATATTATAAGCTTATCTGTACCTGTTTGCAGGCCAGGCCTCTTGTGGCCACGCCTGCTTTGGTGAAGCGGTGCAGGTGGCGCAATGACGTCATCGCACCACCCGCATTACCGACAAAGTGCGAATTTGCGGTCCAGGAAACTTATGGTTCCCTTGCTCTTGCCAGTGCCAGTTAGGGCTGTTAATTGCATCCACGTCCTGAGGTCGCAGATACAATTGAGTGAAGGGAAGACTGATTGGGTACCTTCTTCGCCACATTTCTGCGAAAATTTTAACAACCGGTATGTGAGAATTGGGGAGAACCTACCGGATCGCACCTCTAATCACTGGCATTTGTTCAACGTATACGTCATAAGCTTTCGATAGCATCTGTCACCCAAAGACTATTATGGGATCCGTTTAACATAAACATCCTGAAAAGGACCCTAGAGTTCCCAGAATAGTCTATGGTTGGCGGATGTCATGGCCTATATTTAACATATATGTCAAGGGCTTTTCCCAGTGTATTCAGCATATACATCAAAACGTAGGCAAATAACGTGATGTGAATGGGGCCTTAGAAATAAAAATGTATCAACAAAATAAATCTGATATGGAGACAAAAGCTCTAAATTACTTTGGTGAAGGTTAAAGAAACTTGCAAAAAAGTAAAACAAATTGTATATCTGGGTTAAAAGTGATCTTAGTGTCATGAAAGATGTGAAAAACAAAAAATATATATTTTCTGTTTCATTCAATAGTGATGCTGCAATTCTATGAATTATACAAGTAAAGCAAAAATTTGACTTCTTGATATATGTTTGTTTTCTAATGTGACCTTCTGCTTATTCAGAGCTCTCTCAAATCTACTCTGCTAATGTATTTCTCCACAGAACACTTCAATTCACTGACAACATTCATTTCAGTAATTAGGACTTCTGCACCTTGTCTGTATCTCTCAGGCATATTTGACAAATGGTGTGACAAAAACTGGCAATTAAAGCACTTTCCAATTAATGCATTGTTAGAATTTCAAAGCATTAGACCGTGGCATAATAGTAGTCCTGCAAGTGACCCACCATGTTATATTTTAACTCTAAAGAGTAACATAAATAATAAACAGAGAATTTTCTTCTAGAGTTCTTATGGACAGTGGCGGATCATCCTTAGGCCGGTTCGGGCGGCTGCTCGGTACCGAAGGCTCCCAGGGGGCCCATCGCCGTCCGAAACGCACATGACCGCACGGGCCTCTTCGTGCCCAGTGGCGTCGCTAGCACCGGAGGGGGCCCCGTTGCAAGCGACAGCCACATTTACTTGTAATTACTTGTAATTTACTTGTTTCTGAGTCCTCAGGACTCAGATACAAATGAATACTATAGTCTGCAGGGCACGATAGGTCTGCAGCCTATAAGGCGCTAGGATGACTCCCTGTGCATGCCGGCGTGATGACGTACTGCATCACGCCGGTCTGCGCATGTGTCCATCCCGGAGGATGCGCATTCGTCCGACCGGAGCGTCGTGGGAATGGGGCAAGGTAAGTACAATATATTTTTCTTTTTTTACGGGGGGGGGGGGGGGAGCGCTGTGTGGCAATATACAATGGGGAGCACTGTGTGGCAATATACAGGAGGGGAGTGCTGTGTGGCAATATACAGGGGGAGTACTGTATGGCAATATACAGGGGGGAGTGCAGTGTGGCAATAAACGGGGGAGCGCTCTGTAGAAATATACAGGGGGGGCACTGTGTGGCAATATACAGGGGGAGAGTGCTGTGTGGCAACACACGAGGGAGCGCTGTGTGGCAACATACAGGGTGGGCGCTGTGTGACAATATACAGGGGAGCGCTGTATGGCAACATACAGGGGGAGGGCTGTGTGGCCCTATATACAAGGCGGAGCGCTGTGTGGTCCTATATACAAGGGAGGGGGAAGACTGTGTGGCGCTATCTACAGGGGGCTGTATGGCGCTATCCACAGAGGTATGTGTGTGGCGCTCTCTACAGGGGGGCTGTGGGGCGCTATCTATAGGGGGCTGGGTGTGGTGCTCCCTATAGAGGGGGGCTGTGTGGCACTATCTATAGGGGCTGTGTGTGGCGCTCTCTACAGGGGGGCTGTGTGTTGCTATCTACAGGGGGCTGTGTGTGACGCTCTCTACGGGGGGATGTGTGTGATATCTACAGTGGGATGTATGTGTGATGCTATCTATAGGGGGCTGTGTGTGGCGCTATCTACACGGGGCTCTGTGTGTGTTGCTTTACTTTACAGTGTTTGACACAATTATATTCAGGGGCACAGTTTGGTACTATTTTATTCAGGGATGCAGTGTATGGTGCTATTATATTTAGGGGTGCGGTGTATGGTTCTATTATATTTAGGGGCACATTGTGTGGCACCATGATCATTTTATCTTCGTTTATAGGTTTGGAAATGTTGGAAAAGTGAGCAGCCGAAGACATCTGAGTGGCAAATTCTGCAGAAACGGGTTATGGCCGGGAGAAGTCGTCATGAAGTCTAGACCGGATGGAGAAGAAAAGAGGAAAAAAAATGACTAGAATCTGAGTCATCGTCACCTGTGAGTCACTAGATTTATAGAGAATATGTCACCTCTCCTGACATGTTTGTTTCTAGGAAATTCTTGTATTTCACAAAAAGTCTTTCTGCAGTCCAGGACTGATAGACAAATGCATGTTACCATTCCCCTTGTCAGGAGGATGTGTCCCTGCACAGTGGCCCCCAGCTTTGCCATGTACGAGAGCTTAATAGTTTGTCTGTCAGTGTAACACTGACAGGCATAATATAATACAATACAGGACTAAAAAAAAAAAAGTAAAAAAAAAAAGGTTTAAGGCCTCATGCACACGACCGTAAAAACTCCCGTTATTACGGGTCGTAATTACGACCCGTAATAACGGGCTCATAGACTTCTATTGGCCACGGGTACCTTCCTGTTTTCTTACGGGAAGGTGCCCGTGCCGTTGAAAAACATAGAACATGTCCTATTTCAGGCCGTAATAAGGCACGGGCAGCCCATAGAAGTCTATGCAGCTCCCGTAATGACGGGTGGCTATGTATGTGCACCCGTCATTACGGCAGCGTTGCTAGGCGATGTCAGTAAATAGTCACTGTCCAGGGTGCTGAAAGAGTTAACTGATCGGCAGCAACTCTTTCAGCACCCTGGACAGTGAATTCCGATCACAATATAGAGCAACCTGTAAAAAAAAAGAAAAGACGTTCATACTTAACGAGAACTTCCTGCTTCTTCCTCCAGTCCTGTCTCCCTGCCGTTGCCTTGGTGACGCGTCCCTCTCGACATCTGGCCCGACATCCCTGGATGACGTTTCAGCCCATGTGACCGCTGCAGCCAATCACAGGCCAATCACATGCTGCAGCGGTCACATGGACTGCCGCGTCATCCAGGGATGTCGGGCTGGATGTCAAGAGAGGGACGCATCACCAAGGCAACGGCCGGGTAAGTATGAATTTCTTTTACTTTTACCTCGGAAAGGGCTGCCCCTTCTCTCTATCCTACACTGATAGAGAGAAGGGGTTGCCGATTAGTGCATTGCAATTTTGCAGAGAATACGTGCCCGTAAATACGGGTGGAATACGTGCCCGTAAATACGGGTGGAATACGGGTGACACTGGGCCCGTATTTACAGGCACGAGCCCGTAAATACTGGTGCAAAACGGGTCGAATACGTGTGACACCGGACCCGTATTTACGCCAGTATTTACGGGAGGGAAAAATACGGTCGTGTGCATGAGGCCTAAGTTTATATTAAAAAAAATCTCAAGAAAACCCCCTTTTCATCTTACAAAATGCTTCATTATGGGAAAAAATGAAATAATTACATATATATATATATATATATATATATATATATATATATATATATATATATATATTACAGTCCAGAGATAGATGAACACAGCACTCCAGTACTTCCAAAAAATCGGGCCATGTGCTCATCACCAGGGGATGAATCAATTCCCCAATTCAGAATAGAGAACAGCATAGAACACAATAACGGCACCAGGACTTCAGGGTAGATGAAAGCAGGGTGGATTTATTCACCTCAACACAGCAACGTTTCGGTTCAACAGGAACTTTTCTCAAGCCATTAAAAGTTTAAAAAAAACTCCCCTTTTGCCATATTTCCCCTAAAGAACTGTAAAAAAAAAAAACATTATTGGTGTTGACGCGTTTTTTGTAAAAGTCAGAACTATTACATTACAACATTATTTACCCCGTACAGTGAATGCAGTAAATAAAATAAAAAATGAAAATGTCAGAATCTCTACAGCTTGTCCCTCCAAAAAATAATACTTCATACCACTCAATCGATAAAAAAAGAAATAATAAAACATAAAAAAATATTTAAATTTGGTATCACTGTAATCGTATTGACCCGCAGAATAAAATTAAAGGGGTTGTCCACTACTAGACTACTGATGACCTATCCACCAGATAGGTCATCAGTATGTCATCATTACGGCTCCATCACCCGGACCCCGCACCGATCAGCTGCTCCGGTTGCCTGCAGGCACCGGATGTCATTGCACACTATGCAGTGTACAGAGCCCGAAGCAAGTGGCTTCGTACATTGCATAGCGGCCATGCAGCCGAACTGCAGCTCTGCTCCTATTCACTTGAGTAGGAGCAGAGCTGCAGTACTGCAGCTCGGCTGCTCTTCCATGACCGGAGCCAACTGCTTCCGGCATGGATGTCCATTGGACCTCCAGTGCCCGGAAAGCAGCCAGAGCGGCTGATCGGTGCAGTGTCCGGGTGTCTGACTCCCACAGATCATGTAATGATGACCTATCCTGTGGATAGGTCATCAGTTGTCCGGTCGTGGACAACCCCTTTAACATGTCATTTTTACCGCAAAGTGAATGTCGTAAAAACAAAACCCAAGAAATAATCGAGGAATCGCTGTTTTTTCCCATTCCATCCCCACAAAGAATTTTTTTTACAGTTTCCTAGTACATTATATGGTACAATAAATTGGGACATGAAAAACTACAACTCGTCCTGCAAAAAACGACAGAAAAAGAAAAAAGTTAAGACTTTTGGAAGGTGGGGAGGAAAAAACAAAGAAAATTTGACAAATGACTGCGGTGGGAAGGGCTTAAGGACAGGGGCTGGCTGGCAAATTTTAGCCTGGGGGCAAGCACACAGCACTGGCCGAAGTATAGTGGCCCATTTTTAACCTATTTTTAACTGGAGACAACTCACCATACAAAGACCAATATTACCAACAATAACACTATATAAGGTCCAAATAATACCGCCACATCATGACCACATAGTGACTGAATAATACCCCCATACTGTTACTGAATAATACCGCCACACCATAACCACATAGTAACTGAATAATACCCCCATACCGTTACTGAATAATACCGCCACACCATAGCCAAATAGTGACTGAATAATATTCCCATACTGTTACTGAATAATACCACCACACCATAACCAAAGAGTGACTGAATAATACCCCTATACCGTTACTGAATAATACCGCCACACCATAACCACATAGTGACTGAATAATACCCCCATACTGTTACTGAATTATACTGCCACACCATAACCACCTTGTGACTGAATAATTCCCCAATACTGTTACTGAATAATACCGCCACACCATTGCACATAGCAAAAACAGGGTGTACATACAAATGTAGCAATGTTTAACTTGACCTTTCACGCGTTAAATACACTGTGGCAAGTTATCAGAGTCAAGATAAGGATTGCTACATCTATATATAATGGGATAAACCTGCACACAGGCTTCCTCAAATGATTCAAGTTGTGATCATTTTCTGGAGTGATGCATGACATTTAACAAGATGTTGCAAATTTGGCACCTCTGCAAGGAAAACAAGTGTGTCATACAAATTATCCAATTGATACCATAAATGTTTGAGTTAAAAATAACCATTTAAAAGAGAACTTTCAAAAAGGAATAATATTTTAGTAAAACATTAAAAAATATTATACAGACCTAATCATTGTGGAAACTCTACTATAAAGCCGCCATGACTGCCCTGTACTCTAGTAGGTTTGTTTTGTCATATGAACTTTATGTGGATCCAAATCAATGTCTACATCCTAACTTGCTTGCCTAGTGGCAACTTCACACATGAATTTTTGCTACTTTCTTCATGGGATACCATTATAATTGGATTTATGGTATAATCTCTTTTGTTTGCCAGAATGTTTCACCTTCTGTCTTGGCTTCAAATGCAAGCCTTGGTTACTCTAAGGGGGAGTTCACACTGAGTTTTTTTGACAAGTTTTTTGACGCGGAAACCGTGTCAGAAAACGCTCCAAAAACGGCTGAAAATGCCTCCCATTGATTTCAATGGGAGGCGGAGGCGTTTTTTTCCCCCCGCGAGCGGAAAAACCGTCTCGCGGGAAAAAGAAGGGACATGCCCTATCTTTGGGCGTTTACGCCTCTGACCTCCCATTGACATCAATGGGAGGCAGGGAAAGCGTTTTTTGCAGCGTTTTTTTGCCCGTGGCGCTCAATGGCCGCAGGCGAAAAAACAACGCAAAATCGGCGTGCAGGCAGAGCAAAATCTGCCTCAAAATTCTGTTTGGAATTGAGTGCCGCGGGCAAAAAACGCTGCAAAATACGCTTTCTCTGCCACCCGCCTGCAAAAAACTCTGTGTGAACCCAGTTTAAGTATGCAGAGATAAACCCGATTTTGACTATTTACCTTCAGTGGTAGTAAAATATCACTTATTAGTACTTATCTGTCCAGTTAAGGCCCCATTCACATCACGTTTTTGCCATATGTTTAGCATGTATGCCGGCAAAACTCCCGACATACACAATAAAGTGGCCATAGGTTTCCATTGCTAGACGGAGGCCAAACAAGTATCCTTTTGTTACTCCGATCACCTCACCAACTTATGTCAGTATACCACAACATTCTTTTTTTTTACTAAATACAATACCTTTCCCTCTGTATCATGTGCACGAAAGGCCCTTTTACACGGGCCAATTATCTGGCAAACGAAACGCTTGTTGCTTATAATTGCCCTGCGATCAGCAGAGGAATGAGCAAACGCTTGTTCATCTTCTGATCGTATCGTTTTAAAACGTAAAACTGTTATCGTTGTCGGCAGCACAACTCCCTGTGTTAACAGGGAGACGTGCCGCCGACATGATAATAATATATGGGGACAAGTGATAGGAGTAACGACCGCTTGTCCCCATACTAGCCCCAACGAGTTGTCTCATTGATCGGCGCTCGTGTACACGGCCCAGGACGGGCTGTGTAAGAGGTCCTTAATTCAATCCCGAGAATAGATAAAGGGAGCTGAAGAGATTCCCTGAGGGTAAGTATACCAGCAGCTACCCTGGGCTTATTCGACCTGTTTAAGCTGCCTGCCCGCTCGCGTCCACTCAAGGATGAGCAGCTGAACAGCAGTGACAAGCTCTGGGAGTGTTGTTGCGCTCGCCACCCTCACCACAGCGTGGGAATCTGCCCACGGCTTTTTGCCTTGGTTCCACTCTCTTGGGGCACTGCAGGCTGCCGTGTGTGGAGAGCTACACTACCGTTCAAAAGTTTGGGGTCACCCAGACAATTTTGTGTTTTCCATGAAAACTCACACTTATATTTATCAAATGAGTTGCAAAATGACTAGAAAATATAGTCAAGACATTGACAAGGTTAGAAATATTGATTTTTATTTGAAATAATAATTTTCTCCTTCAAACTTTGCTTTCGTCAAAGAATGCTCCATTTGCAGCAATTACAGCATTGCAGACCTTTGGCATTCTAGCTGTTAATTTGCTGAGGTAATCGGGAGAAATTTCACCCCATGCTTCCAGAAGCCCCTCCCACAAGTTGGATTGGCTTGATGGGCACTTCTTGCGTACCATACGGTCAAGCTGCTCCCACAACAGCTCTATGGGGTTGAGATCTGGTGACTGCGCTGGCAACTCCATTACAGATAGAATACCAGCTGCCTGCTTCTTCCCTAAATAGTTCTTGCATAATTTGGAGGTGTGCTTTGGGTCATTATCCTGTTGTAGGATGAAATTGGCTCCAATCAAGCGCTGTCCACAGGGTATGGCATGGCGTTGCAAAATGGAGTGATAGCCTTCCTTATTCAAAATCCCTTTTACCTTGTACAAATCTGCCACTTTACCAGCACCAAAGCAACCCCAGACCATCACATTACCTCCACCATGCTTGACAGATGGCGTCAGGCACTCTTCCAGCATCTTTTCAGTTGTTCTGCGTCTCACAAATGTTCTTCTGTGTGATCCAAACACCTCAAACTTCGATTAATCTGTCCATAACACTTTTTTCCAATCTTCCTCTGTCCAATGTCTGTGTGCTTTTTCCCATATTAATCTTTTCCATTTATTAGCCAGTCTAAGATATGGCTTTTTCTTTGCCACTCTGCCCTGAAGGCCAGCATCCCGGAGTCGCCTCCTCACTGTAGACGTTGACACTGGCGTTTTGCGGGTACTATTTAATGAAGCTGCCAGTTGAGGACCTGTGAGGCGTCTATTTCTCAAACTAGAGACTCTAATGTACTTGTCTTGTTGCTCAGTTGTGCACGTGGCCTCCCACTTCTCTTTCTACTCTTGTTAGAGCCTGTTTGTGCTGTCCTCTGAAGGGAGTAGTACACACCGTTGTAGGAAATCTTCAGTTTCTTGGCAATTTCTCAAATGGAATAGCCTTCATTTCTAAGAACAAGAATAGACTGTCGAGTTTCACATGAAAGCTCTCTTTTTCTAGCCATTTTGAGAGTTTAATCGAACCCACAAATGTAATGCTCCAGATTCTCAACTAGCTCAAAGGAAGGTCAGTTTTATAGCTCCTCTAAACAGCAAAACTGTTTACAGCGGTGCTAACATAATTGCACAAGGGTTTTCAAGTGTTTTCTAATCATCCATTAGCCTTCTAACACAGTTAGCAAACACAATGTACCATTAGAACACTGGAGTGATGGTTGCTGGAAATGGGCCTCTCTACACCTATGTAGATATTGCATTAAAAAACAGACGTTTGCAGCTAGAATAGTCATTTAGCACATTAACAATGTATAGAGTGTATTTCTGAATAATTTAATGTTATCTTCATTGAAAAAAACTGTGCTTTTCTTTCAAAAATAAGGAAATTTCTAAGTGACCGTAAACTTTTGAACGGTAGTGTATGTACTCATTTCACCTCATGGCAGATGCAGCCCTGGCTGCAGAGCTTCTGGA
The DNA here is from genome assembly GCF_050947455.1 of Rhinoderma darwinii. NCBI lineage: Eukaryota > Metazoa > Chordata > Amphibia > Anura > Rhinodermatidae > Rhinoderma > Rhinoderma darwinii. The sequence continues at coordinate 144,683,314 of NC_134690.1, forward strand.
TGAACACAGCAGGGAGACATTTTTAATAGTTGTCAATTTGTTATTTTACACACTAGGAACTTTTTTTTAAATTCTTAAATATATTTTACTCTTAGGTTGGACAAATGCAATGTTTTTCTTATATACAGAAAAGTATTATTTTTCACGACATATATTTTTAATATCATTAAAAAAATTATTGTATTTGTTATATTTTGAGTTTTCCCAATGTGCAAAAACACATCTTCAGAAGTTGTGTTTCTAGGGATTAGTATGCTACACACTATCTTCAGTTTACTGCAAGTGATGAAAATACAATATGATGACAAATACTGTAATTGCATATAATATATATAATATAATGTACCATATATTTTCCAATGGTGGTTGTGGGGGAGGGGATTTAGATGTAATTAGAAATAACTAAAGTAGACAATACAGCTGTTGCACTGGGGCTCCACCTACTTGCCAGATGATGTAGTGCAGGCAGCAATAATTACAATATTAGAATTTTATATAAAATATTTCTGAAATAGATGCTAATTTATCCCTCAATTTGGTTTAATTAAAAGGGGTTTTATGAAAAAAGCAATTAGTCAGAAACCTGTTTACAGTATGTTAGTGACCTTTAAACTAACCTTTGTCCATCCATGTGCATACATTTTTCATATATCCATGTTTCAAGAGATTGTAGCAATCAGAATCTATTAGGGGTATTCACACATGGCGTAAAAATATGCCACAAAGTCTGCAATAGTAATTTTGCAGCAAATTTTGCAGCGGAATTACTGTTTCGGATTTTTCTGCGTTTTCGTGTTGTGGATTTCAGTGCGGTATTGCACATAGCATTGAAGACTACAATGAAATACTGCATCCAACATCTGCAACAGAAATTCCTCATGTATGTGTTGCAGGTTTTGTTTCCACCCATAGGAATACATTTTGTCAATTTCCGCAGCGGAAAATTACGCCACATATGACCGCATCCTTACTATAGGAAGAGTTTTCTGATTCGGTCATTAAACTCCAAGTGCACTGACTCTAGTGATTCTGTCTGAGCCCACAAGGTTTAAATATTCTCATACTCCTTTTACACACAAGTTCATATCAATAGACTTACACTGCATTCCAAATTATTATGCAAATGTTATTTTTCGCTGATTTTCCTAAATAGTCGATGCAAATGATAGTTAGTATAATCTTCAAGCCATCAACCGTTGGAGTATAATGCAAATTTTATTGAACAAATCTCCTAATGATAACAGATTTTTTTTTTTTAAGTAAAAACATTTTAAAGGTTGTAAAGAGAACTAAAATGATAATTTGTTGAATTTGCAGCATCAGGAGGTCATATTTACAGAAATCAAAAGCTCTTCCAATCAAAAAAAACTTAGCAGGCCAAGTTACATGTTAACATAGGACCCCTTCTTTGATATCACCTTCACAATTCTTGCATCCATTGAATTTGTAAGTATTTGGACAGTTTCTGCTTGAATATCTTTGCAGGATGTCAGAATAGCCTCCCAGAGCTTCTGTTTTGATGTGAACTGCCTCCCACCCTCATAGATATTTTGCTTGAGGATGCTCCAAAGGTTCTCAATAGGGTTGAGGTCAGGGGAACATGGGGACCACACCATGAGTTTCTCTCCTTTTATGCCCATAGCAGCCAATGACACAGAGGTATTCTTTGCAGCATGAGATAGTGCATTGTCATGCATGAAGATAATTTTGCTACGGAAGGCACGGTTCTTCTTTTTGTACCACGGAAGAAAGTGGTCAGTCATAAACTCTATGTACTTTGCAGTGGTCATTTTCACACCGTCAGGGATCCTAAAGGGGCCTACCAGCTCTGTCCCCATGATTCCAGCCCAAAACATGACTCCACCACCTCCTTGCTGACGTCGCAGCCTCGTTGGGACATGGTGGCCATTCACCAACCATCGACTACTCCATCCATCTGGACCATCCAGGGTTGCTCGGCACTCATCAGTAAACAACACGGTTTGAAAATTAGTCATGTATTTCTGAGCCCACTGCAACCGTTTCTGCTTGTGAGCATTGTTTAGGGGTTGCCCGAATAATAGTTTTATGCACACTTGCAAACCTCTGGAGGATCCTACACCTTGACGTTCGCGGGACTCCAGAGGCACCAGCGGCTTCAAATACCTGTTTGCTGCTTTGCAATGGCATTTTAGCAGCTGCTCGACTAATCCTATTAATTTGTCTGGCAGAAACCTTCCTCATTATGCCTTTATCTGAACGAACCCGTCTGTGCTCTGAATCAGCCACAAATCTTTTCACAGTACGATGAATTTGCCTAAGTTTTCTTGAAATATCCAATGTTTTCATACCTTGTCCAAGGTATTGCACTATTTCACGCTTTTCGGCAGCAGAGAGATCCTTTTTCTTTCCCATATTGCTTGAAACCTGTGGCCTGCTTAATAATGTGGAACGTCCTTCTTAAGTAGTTTTCCTTTGATTGGGCACACCTGGCAAACTAATTATCACAGGTGTCTGAGATTGATTACTATGATCCAAAGAGCCCTAAGACACAATACCATCCATGAGTTTAATTGAAAAACTAATAATTAAATGTTTATGACACTTAAATCCACTGTGCATAATAATTTGGAACACGGTGTACTATAGGGATTATTTTATTGAAAAACTGCGTTTTCAGATGCATACATTGCTACACCTGTTTCCTAATATTCTTCAGATTCCCTACATAATTTATAGGGGTAGATCTGTTTCAGAAAAGTAATGTTTTTTGATATATATAATTAAAAGCTATATAGTTTTCCAATATACTTTCTGTATTAATTCCTCATGGTTATTAAGATCTCTGCTTGTTGTTATTCAGTTGGAACATTCATTTTTTTACTTACATAAAATTATGTCCTGGTCATGTGACGGACAAACAGGTGTACAGCTCGCTACAGTTACAATCTGTGTATCAGAGCTGTATCTTCTAATGATCCCAGCACAATGAATGTTCCTACTGAATAAAAACAGGCAGAGATCTTGAAAACCGTGAGGAATTAATACAGAAAGTATATTGTAAAATTTTATACTTTTAATTATACGAAAAACAAGATTAATTTGCTGAAAACAGACAACCCCTGCCAGTGTTGGCCGAATGTTATCAATGAGATCAGGCAGTACCTTGGACATGTATCATCACACCTCTAATCTTAGCCAGCAATGAATGAAATGTGACATGTAATCAATGACTTAATTAAGGACTATCCGCTTGCTATTACATTTTCTCACTTTTACTGGCTTGAATTCATAATTTTATAGTTTTACAACTGGGAAAATACACTGAAGAATTTTTCAGTTAAACAATTGTGAGCATGTGATACTTTATTCAACAGATATATGCTATTTTCATTGTCACTTAGGCTCTGTTCCCATGTTATATGTTTGGAGAACATTCTAGAAAAAAATCTTCTGCTAAGGGCCTGTTCACATCAGCGTTCGTTTCCGCTGAGGGGTTTCATCGGAGCTTTCCGTCGGGTAAACCCCTCAGCGGAAAGTCAAAGGGAAACCTCAGCTTCCATTTCCCTCATAATTGAACTCAATGGTGATGGAAACCTAGCTAATGGTTTCCGTCTGTCACCGTTGTTACAGGGTTCCGTTGTTTTGCAAGAAATCAGTAGCGCAGTCGAACATAGTTTTAAGTAGTCACGTAGCATTTAGAGATAATCCAGCTTTATTTGGTGACGCGTTTTGACACTGGACAGGTGTCTTCGTCAGACCATTTATACAGAATCCAACAACATAATGTTTTATAAACACAAAAAAACACAAAAACCACAAGAAAATTAGGTCATGAGTGGCAGGAGCATGAGCCACTGAATGAACAGATGATGTGAGATATAAGTGAGTGGGCAAGACATACAGAGAAAACACACAATAACCCAGAACTAGTTTCAATGGTAACAAACAATAACAATTACATAATTAATATAAACAGCAAACAGACAGTCAAGCGCTAATAAGAATAAAAGAAGGGCCCAGTGTGGGAAATCAGCAGTGAACACGGGAACAAAGGAAAGAAGCAAGGGCTAATAATGATATAGAAAATATCCGGAGCGACCTCAGGACACTTAGGAGAACCTATCAGGCACCAATATTAGCTATAGTGTAGTGGCTCTGATTTGGCCTATTATGGTCCCTATATTAAAAGGGTTCTTCATGTTCTGACAACTGATGACCACCGGATAGGTCATCAGTATATGATCGGTGCGTGTCCGACACTCCGGCTGTCTCCGGACACCAGACGATATTGCCTGAAGCAGATGGCTCCAGTTAAAGAATAGCGGCCGAGCTGCAGTACCGCAGCTCTGCTCCTATTCAAATGAATAGGAGCAGATCTGCAGTACTGCCAAACAGCCGCTATGCAGTGGTCGGAGCAATCTGCTTCCGGCTCCAACTACTGCATACCGTTCCAAACATCCAGTGCAACGAAGGCAGCCAGAGTCGCAGATCTGTGGACACGCACCGATTATATTCTGATGACCTATCCGGTGGATATGTCATCAGTTGTCACAAAGTGAAAAACCCCTTTAAGTATTAGTTACTTATCTTTTATTATTTATAACCATTGAAATACTAGTTCTGAGGCATTGTGTGTGTTTTTTCTGTATGTCTTCCTACTCACTTATATCAGAGGCGTAGCTAGGTTCTCCTGCACCCGGGGCAAAGATTCAGATTGGTGCCCCCAACTTATTTCTCGACATCTCCTTCCCCCTCGCCATGTTTTCTTTCCCTACCAATCAATGAGATGTAATTTTTTGTTCACAATTTTTTTAATGTAACTTGAGTATAAAAGCATTTCTACATTTTACAAGCAATGTAGATCTATAATGTAATTAACATAAAAATACATTAAAAGAAAATAAATTAAAGAGGCCACACACAGCCCCCTATAAATAGCGCCACACACAGCCCCCCTTGTAAATAGTGCCACACAGCCCCCCTTGTAGATAGTACCACACACAGCCCGCTGCCCCTTTGTAAATAGCGCCACACTCCCCCCCCCTTTTAAATAGCACCACACTCCCACCCCTTTTAAATAGCGCCACACTCCCACCCCTTGTACTTAGCGCCACACTGTGAACAGAGCGGTGAGCGGTAGCCTACCGTTACCACTCTCCGCTCTGCCTGGTGTGACTTACCGGAGGAGCCGAGGAGGTCATTCGGCGCAGGTAGCGGCGGAGTTCCTTCTGACTAGGGTTGGTGACAGCCAGAGCCGGCCTTAGGTTGGATGGCGCCCTGTGCGGGACTCTCTATTGCCGCCCCCTACACAAACCAAAAATGAACCACATATATGGACACGCTGGAACATATATACTGTACATACATAAAGACAGATATTTAGACATACAGGCAAATATACATACACACATTCTGGAATACATACATACAGGTAAATATATAGACGTACAGACACATATACACACACACACACACACACACCGGCAGATAAATACACAGACCGGAACATATGCAAATACATAAAAGGCACAAATATACAAGCACAAAGACACATTCACAAGCAGACCCATATATACGCACACAGGCACATATGTACACAGCACAGATAATGTAGTAGATGTTACCTGCAGTCCTATGTAACAACACAGATAACACAGTGATAACTCTCTGTGTACAGATAATGTAGTAGCTGTTGCCTGCAGTCCTATGTAACACCACAGATAACACATTGTAGCAGAGCTGAGATTGTAATTTAGCACAATGTGTTATCTGTGGTGTTACATAGGACTGCAGGCAACAGCTACTACATTATCTGTAATCAGAGTTATCACTGTGTTATCTGTGGTGATACATAGGACTGCAGGTAACACTACTATCTGTATTTAGAGAGTTATCACTGTGTCATCTGTGGTGTTACATAGGACTGCAGGCAACAGCTACTACATTATCTGTAATCAGAGTTATCACTGTGTTATCTGTGGTGTTACATAGGACTGCAGGTAACACTACTATCTGTATTTAGAGAGTTATCACTGTGTCATCTGTGGTGTTACATAGGACTGCAGGTAACATCTACTACATTATCTGTACTCAGAGCGTTATCACTGTGTTATCTGTGGTGTTACATAGGACTGCAGGTAACACTACTACAAGAGTGGAGAGGCACTCAATCCAAGTTGCTTGCGGTCCAGTGTGATGTTTCCACAGTCTGTGATGGTTTGGGGAGCCATGTCATCTGCTGGTGTTGGTCCACTGTGTTATATCAAGTCTGGAGTCAACGCAGCCGTCTACCAAGACATTTTAGAGCACTTCATGCTTCCCTCTGCTCACAAGCTTTATGGAGATGCTGATTTCATTTTCCAGCAGGACTTGGCACTTGCCCACTCTGCCAAAAGTGTGAATACCTGGTTTATAACCACAGTATCATGGTACTTGATTGGCCAGCAAACTCGTCTGACCTAAACCCCATAGAGAATCTATGGAGTATTGTCAAGAGGAAGATAAAAGACACCGGACCCAACAATGCAGACGAGCTGAAGGCCGCTATCAAAGCAACCTGGGCTTCCATAACACCTCAGCAGTGCCACAGGCTGATCGCCTCCATGCTGTGCCGCATTGATGCAGTAATTCATGCAAAAGGAGCCCCGATCAAGTATTGAGGGCATATACTGTACATACTTTTTCAGTAGGCCTACATTTCATTTTTGAAAATGGGCTTATTTTTTTTTTAAACTCGTTTTATTGAAGGAGATACATAAACACCATGATAAAAGACATTTCTGGGCCCCCGCACAGCAGACATGCCCCGCATTAATACAAAAGTGCGTGTTACAATATCATGTCAGCAATGCATGGCATTACAATCAATCTCAATTTAAACAGGAAATAAACTAGAACATAGTATATGAACCTTTCACAATCGTTCGTAGTGCACGATGTTCCATATTTTCTCAGAACAATAATATATTACCATATGCAGAAGTCAGAGAGCCAGCAAATCCCGATTCCTTCCAAGAGACCCGAGGTATCTATAATGTCGCATCCCATCTTGAACTATAAATTACCCAGACAGATAGGAGAGGCAACCTCTCTCCTCCCCTTCTACAAAGCACCTTAAGTAGGGACTGCTCTAAGAGCCATAGATAAAGCATTGTTGGAGTAGGATGTGAGCTCAGAATTACACCACTGATCCCACACCCGATGAAATTTATCAGGGCATCTTCTGTTAACATAAAAAATTCGTTCATAGGGTATCATAGAATTAATCAGTTCTATCCACATAGATTTAGTAGGAGTACGAGGATTCATCCATCTAATAGCAATAGCCTTCCTAGCCATAAATAACGTCTCCCGAAGGCACGTACGTGTTGGATTAGGATACATCCCATCCTCCACCAATCCGAATAAGCAAACTCTTGGTTCCAGTCTAACTGGGACCTCCAATATCCGGGATAACAGGTCAGTAACTTCAGTCCAGAAAACTTGAAGTAGAGGGCATTCCCATATCATGTGATGAAAATCAGCCGGTTCATGGCGACACCTGTGACAACTGGGATTAGGCCTTCTACCCATTTTATAAAGACGGACCGGGGTAAGATAACTCTGGTGTATGATGTAGAGCTGTATAAGCTTATTGTTAATAGCAGGAGAAACAAATCTATGTGACTCTAACAGATCCAATCTGGAGTCCTCATCTAGGTATGGGATCAAGGTCTGCCACCTGTCCATTGCTGGGAAAGCTGCTTTATTTGCCTTCGCATGTATAAGGTAAGAATAGATGGATGAAATTACCCCTCCGGGGCCCTGTGATCTAATGACCCCAATCAAGGGATAGGTGGAAATAGGTGTTACTCTTCCCCTATACTGAGCCAGCAGTGAATGGCGCAATTGTAAATACTTATAGAAAGCTTGTCTTGGAGCTTGATAAGTTTCCTCAACTTGAGTAAAGGACAGCATCACATTATTCACAAATAAATCTCCCACCGTCTTCACCCCCAGTGTCGACCAAAATGTATCATCCTGTGAGGGGAGTAACTGATCTAGTGCCGCATTCTGCCATAGGGGTGTTTCCGCTATTATCTGGTACTCTCCTGAGATCTTAAGTGCCGCCGACCATACATTGCGAGCAACCTTATGTATCGGTAAAGATTTCCTACTAAGGGGAAGCGAGGGTTCTAATACAGGCCAGAGTTTAGGAATATCCAAATAGTTTGCCAGACACAGTTCCATTCCCTCTGGTACGTCAGGTGACACCCAGGCGGCCATATATTTGAGCTGGCCCACCAGATAGTATAAATATAAATCAGAGAGGGCCATTCCCCCTAAATCTCTGGGTCGTTGCAATTTTGCTAGCTGTAACTTAGATCTAGAAGATCCCCATATGAATTTAATTAGCTGCGATTCTATTTCTTGGAAAAATGACTTTGGAAAATATACAAATATGTGTTGCAGAATATAAAGGCATTTAGGCTGAACCACCATTTTGATAAGATTGATACGTCCTGCTATGGATAGAGGTAGTCCCGACCAAATCTTAAATTTATCTCGAAACATCGGAATTAGGGGAGCAACATTTGCCTGTACCATGTCAGCGTCTAATCTCGTGATTTGAATTCCCAAATACTTAAAACTAGAAACCACTCTCAAGCCCCCTACCAATGAGCCCACCATAACATTTCTGCGCGGGGAAAAGTACATCAGACACGACTTGCCCCAATTAATAGACAGTCCAGAGAAGTCTCCAAACCTATCAATTATGGTCATTGCTACATCTAGGGACTCATCAGGGGATGACATGACTAGCAACAGGTCGTCAGCATATAATGCCACTCGGTGTTCCGCAGAACTTAGGGTTATGCCCTGGTATATCACATCAGATCTAAGTAGACTAGCTAAGGGTTCTACAGCGATTGCAAATAATAGAGGTGAAAGCGGAAATAACTGTCTGGTACCACGAGCCAAATCAAAGTATGGAGAGAGCTGTCCGTTCAAGAACACCGCCGCTCTGGGATGTAGATACAGTAAGGAGACCCACTGATAAAACACAGGACCAAATCCAAACCCACGCAGAATATTAAGTAAATATGGCCACTCAATAGAGTCAGAAAATGGGCTTATTTAACCCCTACCCGACATTTGTCGTATGGATACGTCATGGAAAACTAGTGCTTCCCGCATTTTGCCGTATCCATACGACAAATTGTGGACACCTTCTCAGAAGCTGAGTCTGTGCCGCCATCCCCAGGTGTCGGCTGCATGTTAAAGCTGACTCCCTTAGGTAATGGCGAGGATCGAAGTTTGCTCCGATCCCTGCCATTAACCCTTTAAATTAAGCGGTCAAAAGAGATCGCTGCATTTAAGGTGTTTGCAGCTCATCGGCACCCCAGCAATGAAATTTCCGGGGGTTCTGGTGGCTGCAAGGCCTAACACTGGCCTCCTGGTATGCCTAGTACAGAAGACTTTCAGGCCCCGACTGGAGGTGGGGCCTAAAAGGCTTCCGTAGCCGCCGGCATGATGGTTCCGGCTCAGGAGCTGAGCCGGCGTCATCAGTGGTGGATGTCAGCTGTATGTTACAGCTGACATCCACCTGTAATGAAATAAGAACACCTTGTGTAGATCAGTAGGTTGAGGTGAGGAAACAGTAACAAGAAATGTGCTCACCAGAAAACGGAGGTTTCAAAGCGTATAATATCCACAGTGCTGCTGCCAGATCCGGGTCGGTGTCCAAGATGGGACCGCTTAGGTAGAAACAAATGCAGGTAAAAAAAAAAAAAAAAAAAAAAATTTGATCTTTTTTGATGGCGCTGCTGTGTGGTATGAATGATGTGGAACGGAGTCCCGAGATATTGATAAGTTCAGTTTATTGAAAGTGGCTACGCATTTCGACGATGAACAATCGTCTTCATCAGGCCATGTACATATCAGAAAGGACACAACTTATATAACCTGTAGGTACAAATTAACATAATTGAAAAAAACAATTATGTTAATTTGTACCTACAGGTTATATAAGTTGTGTCCTTTCTGATATGTACATGGCCTGATGAAGACGATTGTTCATCGTCGAAACGCGTAGCCACTTTCAATAAACTGAACTTATCAATATCTCGGGACTCCGTTCCACATCATCCACCTGTAATGGCGGGAAACAAATATAGCTCCGATTCCTGCCATTAACCCCTTAGAGGTAGCGATCGAAAGTGATCGCTGCGTCTTTGTGGTTGGTAGCAGATCGGCAGACCTGCCATGCTATAGCAGGGCTGCCGACTGCTGCTATGGCAGCAGGATGCCTAACAATGGCCTCCTGCTCTGCCATTACGGAAGCCGATTAGGCCCCGTCCGGAGGCAAAGCCTAATCGGCTTGCTGTCAGTGAATGACTGACAAATCTAATACAATGCACTACATAGGTAGTGCAATGTATTAGAAATATAATCTGACAGTTGGACCTTCAAGTCCCCTAGTGGGACTAAAGAAAAGTGTAAAAAATAGTGTAAAGAAAGTGAAAAAATAAAACACAATGACCCTTTTTCCCTTATCAGGTCCTTTATTATTGAAAATAAATAAATAAACCATACATATTTGGTATCACCGCGTTCATAACGGCCTGAAATATAAAAATATTATGTTATTTATTTCACACGTTGAACGGCGTAGAAAACAACCCTGTAAAAAACAATGCCAGAATTTCAAAAGTACTACAAAAATTGGAATAAAAAGTGATCAAATAGTCGCATGTATACGAACATGGTACCTATAAAAACTACAGCTTGTCTCGCAAAAAACAAATCTTCATACAGCTCCGTCGACGAAAAAATGTAAAAGTTATGGTTCTTACAACATGGCGACAGAAAAAATACATTCTTTTTACAAAAGTAATTATATTGTGCAAAAAGTTGTAAAACATAAAAAAGAGCTATAAATTTGATATCGCCGGAATCGTAGTGAGCCGCAGAATTAAGTTAACATGTAATTTATAACGCTTGGTGAACGGCGTAAAAAAAGTGATCAAAAAGTCGCATGTGACCCAAAATGGTACCCATAATAACTACAGCGCGTCCCGCAAAAAAAACAGCCCTCATGCCACTATGTCTTTGAAAAACTAATTAGTTAAGACTCCAATAAGTCAGGAAAGAAAAATATGCAGTTGTGCAGGCCCGAGGGGACCATTTTTTCTGTTTAAAATTAGGGAACCAGAAAGGGTAGGACCCAAACATATCTGCTGGAAGCGACGGTGCCCGTATTATACCAGGACAACACTTTCCAGCAAAATTCCCCAAACTGCAAAAGTGTAGAGTGTGTACCAAAAGGGGGATAAGAAAGGACATAATTTATCAGTGTGACACTGGGTTGCGCAGAAAGGATTGCTTCACAGCTTAACACACATCTATGGATTATTTTACACCATTATTATACCACATGACTATGCCCCTGATATACTCTGCCTAGCTTACATATGCCCCCACGTTATAAACTAAAATACCAGTAAAACTCCAAACAAAACTACTAATCCACGCTCCAAAAGCCAAATGGCACTCCCTCCCTCCTGAACTCTACAGCGTGCCCAAACAGCAGTTTACTTCCACATATATGGCATCGCCATACCCGGGAGAACCCTTTTAACAATTTTTGGGGTGTGTGTCTCCACTGGCACAAGTTGGGCACGACATATATGCCACTGAAATTGCATATCTAGGGAAAAAAATATTTTTTTACTTAGCACCAGCCGCAGTGCAATCACCCCTGTGGGGTGAAAATGCTCACTACACCCCTTAATAAATGCCTTGAGAGGTGTAGTTTCCAAAATGGTGTCACTTCTCAGGTATTTCTTTTATTATTTCACATCAGAGCTTTGCAATTGTGGACCAATACTTTGTAAATCGCCAAATTAGGCCTTAATTTTGCATGGTACTCTATCACTCCTGAGCCTGGTCGAATGTCCAGGCAAAAAATTAGGGCCACATGTAGGTTGTTTCTAAAACCGAGAAATACAGCATAATAATTAGAGAGCTGTCTTGTTATGGTGGCACAAGCTGGGCACCACATATTTGCATATCTATGCAAAAAAATCCCATTTTCACTCTGCAACATCGAGTGCATTCTAATTTCTGCAAAACACCTGTGGGGTTAACATTCTCACTACACCCCTAGGTAAATACCTTAAAGATTGTAGTTTCCAAAATGGGGTCACTTCTGGGAGGTTTCCAATGTTTTGTTCCCAAAGGGGCTTTGCAAATGCGACATAGCGCCCAGAAACCAATACAGCAAAAAATATTGCGTTGTGTTTCTCTTGTAAAACCTTCTGTGTTACAAAAATAAGGGATTAAAATAGCATTTCTGCAAAAAAAAAGTGTACATTTATTTAATTTGTAAATGTCACCTCTACTCTGCTTTAATTCCTGTGAAATGTCTAAAGGGTTAAGACAATTTCTAAATTTAGTTTTGAATACTTTGAATACTTTGAGGGGTGCAGTTCTTAAAATGAGGTGACTTATGCTCACTATACCCCTAGATAGTTTCCTTGAGGGGTCTAGTTTCCCAAATGGGGTCACTTTTGGGGGATTTCCATTGTTTTGGCTCCACAAGAGCCCTTCAAACCTGACATGGTGCCTAAAATATTTTCTAATAAAAAGGGCGCCCCAAGACTCACTGGGTGCTCCTTTGCTTCTGAGGCCGGTGCTTCAGTCCAGTAGCACACTAGGGCCACATGTGGGATATTTCTAAGACCTGCAGACTCTGAGCAATAAATATTGAGTTGCATTTCTCTAGTAAAACCTTCTGTGTTACCAAAAAAATTGATTCAAAATGAGTTTCTGCAAAAAAAAGGAAATTTGTAAATTTCACCTCTACATTGCTTTAATTCCTGTGAAACGTCTAAAGGGTTAAGAAACTTTATCAATGCTGTTTTGAATACTTTGAGGGGTGAAGTTTTGAAAATGGGGTGACTTATTCAGGGTTTCTAATATATAAATCCCTCAATGCCACTTCACAACTGAACTGGCCCCTGAAAATATAGCCTTTTGACATTTTCTTGAAAATGTGAGAAATTGCAGCTAAAGTTCTAAGCCTTGTAACATCCTAGAAAAATAAAAAGATGTTCAAAAAAAGATGCCAATCTAAAGTAGACATATGGGGGATGTTAATTTGCAACTATTTTGTGTGGTATAATTGCCAGTCTTACAAGCAGATACATTTAAATTGAGAAAAATGCAAATATTTGCAATATTTTGCTAAATTTTGGTGTTTTTCACAATTAAATACTGAATGCATCGAACAAATTTTGCCAGTAACATAAAGTCTGATGTGTCACGAGAAAACAGTCTCAGAATCGCTTGGATAGGTAAAAGCATTCCGAAGGGGTTCCAGCAAAGTGCAGTACCATTACGTTGCGGTGATAGTGCGGGTTCAGAAGCTGAGCCGGCACCATCACCGCCGGGTACCAGCTGTATCTTACAGCTGGCACACTGAGGTATCGGCCAGGACCGGAGCTAGCATCCGATCCGGCTGATTAACCCCTCAGATGCTGCGTTCAATAGAGATCGCAGCATGTGAGGAGTTTTTAGCCACCGGCACCCCAGTAACGTGATCGCTGGGTTGCCGGTGGCTGCAAAGGCGATCGGAGGCCTAATACTTACCTCCCGGTCTGCCAGCAATGGAAGGCTCCTATGCCCCGCTTGGCGGCGGGGCCTAAAAGGCTTCCAGTACCATCGGCAAGATGGTGCCGGCTCAGCTTCCGGCTCAGAAGCTGAGCCGGCGTCATCAGCAGTGGGTGTCTGCTGTATGTTACAGCGGACACCCTGATGTATTGGCAGGAACTGGAGCTAGCTCCGATTCCTGCCATTAACCCCTTCGATGCAGCGATCCAATGCGATCGCTGCATCAAAGTGGTTTGTAGCAAATTGTCAGCCTGCCAAGCGATGGCAAGGCAGGCGACTGCTACTATGGCAACAGGAGGCCTAACAATGGCCTCCTATCTGCCATTACGGAAGCCGATCGGCTTGCTGTCAGTGAATAACTGACAGTTCTAATACATTGCACTACATAGGTAGTGCAATGTATTAGCACATCAATCAAACAGTTAGACCTTCAAGTCCCCTAGTGGGACCAAGGAAAAGTGTAAAAAAAAGTGTAAAAAAAGTAAAAATAAAAGTTGTAAAAAATAAAATAAAAGTTTCAAGTAATAACATAAAACACGACTGCCCTTTTTCCCTTATCAAGTCATTCATTATAGTAAAAAAATAATAAAACCATACATATTTGGTATCGCCGCGTCCGTTACGACCTGAAGTATAAAAATATTATGTTAGTTGTCCCTCGAAGTGAACCCCGTAAGAATCAACCTAAAAAATAATTCCAGAATTGCTTTTTTTTGGTCACTTTGTCTTACAAAAATTGAAATAAAAAGTGATCAAAAAGTCGCATATATCCAAAAATGGTACCTATACAAACTATTACTCGTCTTGCAAAAAACAAGCCATGAGAAAGCTCAGTCGACTAAAAAATTAAAAAGTTATGGCTCTTACAACTTGGTGACAGAAAAAATACATTCTTTTTACAAAAGTAATTTTAATGTGAAAAAATTTGTAAAACATAAAAAAGTTCTATAAATTAGGTATCGCCGGAATCGTACTGACCCGCAGAATGAAGGTAACATGTAATTTATAACGCATGGTGAACGCTGTATAAAAAAAACTATAGCAGAATTGCTGTTTTTTTATTACCTTGCCTCCCAAATAAAAGCATAACAAGTGATCAAAAAGTTGCATGTACCCCAAAATGGTACCGATAATAACTACAGCTCGTCCCACAAAAAAACAGCCCTCATGCCACTACATCTATGAAAAACTAAAATTAGTTAAGGCTCCAATAAGTCAGGAAATAAAAATAAGTGGTTGTGCCAGCCCGAGGGGAACATTTCCTCTGTTTCAAGAGGCGAATTATCAAGGCACTAAAATTAGGGAACCAGGAAGGGGAGGGCCAAAACATATCTGCTAGATGCGAGGACGCCCATATTATACCAGGACAACACTTCCCAGCAAAATTCCTCAAACTGATAAGGTGCGGAGTGTGGACCAAATGGGAGATAAGTAAGGACATTTACCAGTGCGACATCGACCTGTGCAGAAAGGATTGCTTCACAGCGTAACACACATCTATGGATTATTTTATTGTTTACCCCATTATTATACCACCTGACTATGCCCCTGATGTACTCTGCCCAGCTTACAGGTACCCTCACATTATAAACTGAAATACTAGTAAAACTCAAACAAAACTACTACCAAGCAAAATCCATGCTCCAAAAGCTAAATGGCACTCCTTCCCTTCTGAGCCCTACAGCGTTTACAAACAGTCGTTTACTTCCACATATATGGCATCGCCATACCTGGGAGAACCCTTTTAATAATTTTTGTGGTGTGTGTCTCCAGTAGCATAAGCTGGGCATGACATATTTCCCACTGAAATGTCACATATAGGGAAACATATGACATTTTAATTTTTACTTTGCACCATCCGCAGCGCAATCATTTGCAATTGTGAACCAATACTGTGAAAGTTGCCTTATTAGACCTCAATTTTGCATGGTACTCTCTCACTCCTGAGCCTAGTCGATAGTCCAGGCAAAAGATTAGGGCCACATGTAGGTTGTTTCTAAAACCGGGAAACACAGCATAATAGTTAGGGAACTGTCTTGTTATGGTGGCACTTGCTGGACACCACATATTGGTATATCTATGGAAAAAATACAATTTTCACTCAGCATGGAGTGCACACTAATTTCTGCAAAACCCCTGTGGGGTTAAAATGCTTGCTACACCCCTAGGTGAATACCTTGAGGGGTGTAGTTTCCAAAATGGGGTCACTTGTGGGGGGTTTCCACTGTTTTGGTCCAACAGGGGCTTTGCAAATGCGACATAGTGCCCAGAAACCAATCCAGCAAAATCTGCACTCCAAAAGCCAAATGGCACTCCTTCCCTTCTGAGCCCTACCGTGTGCCCAAACAGCAGTTTATGACCAAAATGTCTTATTGAAGAAAAAGGATTTTTTTTTATTTTCACTGCCCAATCCTAATAAAATCTATGAAACATCTGTGGGGTCAAAATGCTCACTACACCACTAGATGAATAGCTTGAGGGGTGTAGTTTCCAAAATGGGGGTCACTTGTGGGGAGTTTCTACTGTTTTAGTCCCACAGGGGCTTTGGCACTCCTTCCCGTCTAAGCCCTACTGTGTGCCCAAACAGCAGTTTATGACCACATATCGGGTATTGCCGTACTCAAGAGAAATTGCTTTACAAACATTGTGGTTCTTGTTTTCTTTTATTTATTGAGAAAATGAAAACTTTTGAGCTAAAGCTATGTCTTATTGAAGAAAAAGGATTTTTTTTATTTTCACTGCCCAATCCTAATAAAATGTATAAAACTCCTGTGGAGTCAAAATGCTCACTACACCCATAGATTAATTCTTCAAGGGGTTTAGTTTCCAAAATGGGGTCACTTGTGGGAGGTTTACACTGTTTTGTTCCTTCTGGGGCTTTGCAAATGTGACATGGCCTCCGCAAACCATTCCTGCTAAATTTTAGCTCCAAAAGCCAAATGGCGCTCTTTCCCTTCTAAGCCCTGCTGTGTGTACAAACAGCCATTTAGGACTACATATGGGGTGTTGTTTTAATCGGGAGAAATTGCTTTACAAATGTGGTGGTTCTTTTTCTCCTTTAGTCCTTGTGAAAATGAGAAAAAAGTTGCTAAACCTACATTTTCTTTGAAAGAATGTAGATTTTAATTTTCATAGCCTACTTCCAATAATTTCTGCAATAAACCTGTGGGGTCAAAATGCTCACTATACCCCTAGATAGTTTCCTTGAGGGGTCTAGTTTCCCAAATGGGGTCACTTTTGGGGGATTTCCATTGTTTTGGCTCCACAAGAGCCCTTCAAACCTGACATGGTGCCTAAAATATTTTCTAATAAAAAGGGCGCCCCAAGACTCACTGGGTGCTCCTTTGCTTCTGAGGCCGGTGCTTCAGTCCAGTAGCACACTAGGGCCACATGTGGGATATTTCTAAGACCTGCAGACTCTGAGCAATAAATATTGAGTTGCATTTCTCTAGTAAAACCTTCTGTGTTACCAAAAAAATTGATTCAAAATGAGTTTCTGCAAAAAAAAGGAAATTTGTAAATTTCACCTCTACATTGCTTTAATTCCTGTGAAACGTCTAAAGGGTTAAGAAACTTTATCAATGCTGTTTTGAATACTTTGAGGGGTGAAGTTTTGAAAATGGGGTGACTTATTCAGGGTTTCTAATATATAAATCCCTCAATGCCACTTCACAACTGAACTGCCCCCTGTAAAAATAGCCTTTTGAAATTTTCTTGAAAATGTGAGAAATTGCAGCTAAAGTTCTAAGCCTTGTAACGTCCTAGAAAAATAAAACGATATTCAAAAAATGATGCCGATCTAAAGTAGACATATGGGGATGTTAATTAGCAACAATTTTGTGTGGTATAACTGCCTGTCTTACAAGCAGATACATTTAAATTTAGAAAAATGCTAATTTTTGCCATTTTTCACTACATTTTGGTGTTTTTCACAATTAAATACTGAATGTATCGAGCAAATTTTGCCAGTATCATAAAGTCCAATATGTCACGAGAAAACAATCGCAGAATCGCTTGGATAAGTAAAAGCATTCCGAAGTTATTACCACATAAAGTGAAACATGTCAGATTTGAAAAATGAGGCCAGGAAGGTCAAAAGTGGCCAAAGCGGGAAGGGGTTAAAGGACAATAACAATAATAATGATGACTATGATAAAACATACAATATGTTGCTGAAAAAAATATTCAAATAATGGATAGCTTTTATTTTGCCTATAGCTTCGTTCCTTAAAAGTCTGTATAAACTTTTAGTCTTAAATTCTCAAAGTTTACTTTTCTTCTCTCTAGATAAAATTAACCAAATTAACAATTTATATGCAGTTTCCAAGCTTTACTGAAAAATAATTCATATTGTGCATGCTGTGTGAAATTCTAAAGAAAGTTCTGTAATTTCAGGCAGCCAAGACTGAATGTTCAGTATGTATACAAGGGAACCACTGGTGATTATTCTAACAAGATGATTATAATAAGCCGTACTGTCTGAATCTCCTTTGAAGCTGGTTTCAAAACTTTATAAAGAACTGTATCCCAGTGAGCAGTAGTTACGGCGGAGATTTTATACAAAATATTGTAAAATCTTTCTGATGTTAGTGCATTTCTTTAATCATTTTCTTTAATCTTCAATAAGGTCAATCTTCTAGGTAGTCTATAATTTTTTAAACTCTTGTACTATAGTTGTTGGCATTGTAACTGGCTGCTTTCTAATCTTCAAAATACCATGAGCTGGGTTGTATAAGGCTGTGTTCACATCACAGTTTACGAACACATTCTCCAGGATCGCTTAGATCAAAAGCTAGAGCTGAATTACTCATTTAAAGTAATTTAAAGCCTGTTCTTTGTTAGTTTATAATAGCATTGTTGCATGTTTTACAGCTAATCCAACCCACGGTGCTTTTCATGCAAAACTATATTGTCTGCAAAGCTTTTTCTCACCTGTTACTGTTATATTACATTGTTATGGCTGAGCACAGTAAGCCATTTCTTAAAGGGGTTGTCTATCTTTTGTCACAAGGGAATGGTGCAGCAGAGACTCACATTACTACTAGAGTGAAAAAACTCGTTGTCATGACCATGCAGTTCTTTTATCTACGTTTTCCATGTGATTTTCCATGACACATTTAAATGCACCCAGTTATTTTACATCCTATTGGATGCGGAGGTGGTAGATAAAGAGGGGTATCATATAATGGACAATCTGTCTATGATGCAGCGGTAACTTCAAGCAAAAGGAATTGAAAAAAAAATTAAAAACCTAAAAAAAATAAATGTATAGAACTATTATAATTTTATTAAATAAAAGCCTGTCCTGACCATGTAGTGGCCACACAGGTTTTTGGCACGTTACCAGACACCGTTATCTGTAGCGGTATTGTAACTGTAATCAGCAAAGTCCAGGAAAGATTTTCATCCTCTGGAAGTAAACGATGAAGGGTACCATTGAATAACAGCAAAGATCTTGACACCGTAAAGAATTGATAAAGCAAGTATTGGAAAATTGTATACGTTTTCACATTACAATTTTTAAAAGGGATCTGTTAGATCATTTTGGCCTGGTTCCGGCGTTTGATAGCTCTTTTGAAAACATGAGCCCACATACCTTTCGATTTCTTCCTATTACCTTCTTTGCTGAGATAATCATCCTCAGTGCAATATGCAAATGAGGTTGGAAATGCCACACGGGCGGTCTGATTTCCCGCTAGTGCTCCTGTTCTCGGCATTCCAGCTTGCCCAACTCCTCCCCCTGCTTATGATTGACGTCACCACGCTATGCAAACATCATAGTTCTCTTCATTGAAGTCTCGTGCATGTGCCGCTCACATTATGCCCTGCGCATGCACAGTTTACTCTTTATTTCTCGGAACGTCATCAAAGGCCGACTGCATATGCACCATGACGTCAGTAGTACACCCGGAAGAGCCGACTCAATGCCGGAGAAGTGCAGCGGGCAAAGATGTTCCTGGTGTACTTTTGACGTCATGGCGGATGTGCAATTTTGGGGATTTGAGATCACAATAAATTGCCATACATGGTTAATTGGGAATAGTAACTCAAATAGTCAACTTACCAAGGAACAGAAGCTCAATGCAATATCCTAGTCCAAAAAAATGTAAATAATAAATTCAATTGAACAAATGAAGGAAATTTGGTTTTTGACACCCCTTAATTTGACCCAGAGAATTTAAATAAGTCTGGTAAATGCTGGAGGCCCTGTGGAAAGTTAGGGACAAGGATACATGTGGGAATGTCCAGTGATTACCCATTTCTGTCTGGAAGTGTTTACATTATTAATAATTACTGTATATGAGGACTGAATATTTTTCCCGCTGCTGAATTAGTGTTGTTTAATATACAGTAGATGGCGAGTTGTTCCTGAGTACAATAAGGCTAATACTTAGATATTTTTTTACTGCAGCTAGACGCTGTCTCATAAAATATTGGAAAGTTCCTTTTACAATTGTAGAAGCTGTTCAATAAATCAATATGAATATGTAATGACCCAGGGGAAATAAAACTGGCTCACAGATGGGATATCTGGTCCAAGTCATAATTCTCGATAGGTTGAAGTACAATGAGTTTTTTTTAAAATATTATTATTATTATTTAATTGATATTTATATGGAAGCTAATGTATGTAAAAAAAAGTTTTATTAAAACATATTACCTTGTTGAGATTCAGGTAAATTATATCTTACCTGTTTATTGTTTCTATGTACCACTTTTTCAGTAATTTTCATGCCTAGCTTTAGTCACAGCACAGCGTGATTTCGCGAGATCACGCTGTGCCGTCACATCATCCCGCGGGTCCTTTACCGGAGCGACAGGAGAATGACAAGATATCGCCTCCAGCCGCCTCCTGAAATGATGTTTCATCCCATGTGACTGCCGCTACAGCCTGCGATTAGCTGTCATCCCAGAAAGCTGGCCTGGACGAAAAAACACAGCCTTCTGGGTAAGTATAAGATTTTTTTTTATGAGTTGCGTTTATTGAGGCAGAATCGCTGCGATTATGACGCAAAAAAAACGCAACAACTGCTATTTGTTGCAGGTTTTACCTCCCCATTGAATTCAATGGGGACTCAATAATAATCATAATGATCAAAGTGGATGAGATAGAACAATTCTCATCCACACACTGCGTGAATACTGAGGAGAAAAAACGCTCAGAAATTGACCTGCGGTGCGGAATTTTATTCCCCAGCATGTCAATTGTATTTAAGTAAATGCTGCTTATTTGTTGCGTGTTTTCTATTATGCAACAAATTCCGTTGCAGAAAATCTGCAGTATTTACGCAACGTGTGAGAACTGACCCTCAGGGTGTATTGACATGTGCAGGTTTTAATGAAGTTTTTGAAGCCAAAATTAGTAGTGAATTTAAATACAAATTTGCATCTTTCCTATATATTTACCGTAACTTTTCGATCCACTCCTGGCACTGGCTGCAAAAACTGCATCAGAACTGCATCACATGTCAATATACCCTAAGAGGGCTGGAAAGGGGTGGAACACATCATGAATATTCATCAGCAACCATATTTTAATTTCACATTTATTTAGTGTATTTTGGATTTACTTATAGAAAAGTTTATAATATTTATTTAAAAACTTGTGAAAAGATTGAAAATCTATTGGTTTTCATTGTTGTTAATAATCCCAGAGAGGGTTTTGTGGTGTTGCCATTTTTCACTCATAAGACTTTAATAATAAAACTATGTATAATCAATTGTGAGTGCTAATGGTTGAAGCTTCACTGGTTGTTGAACAGGAGTTTTATAGTAACTAATATACATTACAAATTTATCCTGCACTGCATGTAGTGGAAAGTCTGTTTGAGATAGAGCACACCTACAACAAAGCAATGACTCTTACAATAACTGTTTCATGTATTAAAGCAACATTCTTTGATTCTACAAGTAGCAGTAAAACAATTTTGGAAAAATAAAAACAAAAAAATAACTGTATATCCTACACTGCAAAGTAGCTCAGTGTTTAGCACTATTGACTTGCATCACTGGGGTCCTGGGTTTGCATCAGACCAAGGGCAACATCTGCATGAAGTTTTTATGGTCCCCTTGTGTCTGCATGGATTTCCTCCAGGTTCTGGGGTTTTCTCTTGCACTCCAAAAATATACAGACAGCTCAACCCCTTCCCGACATCCACCAACATGTGCAGCGCTGTTGGGAAGGGTTCCCGCAAACCGCCGTACATGTTCTGCTTCTGAGCCCACACTATCTCCAGCAGGTGTCAGCTGTAACCCCATCTAAGTGGCACTACCCACAGGTGCACTGTGGCACTACTGACATGAGCACTGTGGCACAACCTAAATGGGCACTGTGGCACAACCTACATGGGCACTGTGGTACTACCTACGGGGGCAATGTGTGTGGCACTACCTTCATGGGCAGTGTGTGGCACTACCTACATGGGCAATGTGTGGCACTACCTGTATGGGCACTATATACACCAACCACAGGGGGCAATATCTACAAGGGACACTGTGGCACTATCTACAAGGGACACGGTGTCACTTTCTAAAGGGGCAGTGTGTGGCACTATCTAAAAGGGACACTGGCATTATCTACAGGGGGCACTGAGTGTGGGGTACTATCTATACGGGGCACTGAGCATGGCAATATACAGTACACTGTTTTTTACTATACGAGTCGTGGTCAGCACATATACACTAGCCTAGCCCTTTTTTTTTTTGTATTACAGCTTGTTTAATAAAGCGCTAGGCTGGTGGATAAGTGCCGACCAATACTCATAACGTAAAAAATTAGAGGGTAGCGGGAGTGAAAAGAACTTGGTTTGAAAAGTATGTGTTTGGAAACCCGCTTGTCACGGTGGGTGTGTGAACCCACTGGGCCATACCGCTGTAGCAAGATAGCAGCTGGCCGAACAGGATACCAAGGCAAAGACAATAGTTAGAATAAGGGTACCTGTGACAATACAGACAGTAGCGATGGCAGGCTCGGATGGGACCTAGGCAGCAGGCAGACACCAGGTGTGGTGAAATACAGCAGGCGTAGTATACGACACAATCATAACTCCAATTCTCTATGGCACAGGAACAAGGTAGCATGGGATACTGGATACAGGTAGCAGGAATGGGAACACTGGGAACTAGAAAACACTAAGGGACCATTTGCAAAGACTAACATGGGTAAACACAACAACGCTCAGGTAATGAGTGAAGGGGCAGGGCCCTTCTTATAGTCCAGGGTGATCTGGAAGTAATCAGTCCAATCTTAAATATGTGTGCACTCTGGCTCTTTAAGGCCGGGACTGAGCTTGAGCGTGCACCCTAGTGGTCACTGCGAGACAGTACGGCCGCATGTGCTGGCATATCCGGAGAGGAAGGTGTTGGAAGGATGAGAGGAGTCTGTGGTCGGCGAACGTGGACGTTACACCCCCTTTAAAAATCCTGTGTTTTCCCCTGACAGTGTACCGTACACGAACATTTAAAACCCTATTTTATCCTTTTATAGCTTTGAATATTTTATTCAAACAAGACTGCAGACACAACATGTTGCTTGGATTAGTTATGTTTTATTGCAGGGGCTATTACAGATAATTTACTGTACAGTTAGTCAGAGATGTAACATCTGTTTATACGCCCACATGTTAAATCCAGTGACCTACTGTATATTTGTATTACATTTTTCATTTTCAATTTATAGCTGTCAAGTTTTCCTCATGTTCAATGGTCACATTGAAAATTAAGTTGCAGAGGTGCATTAAGAAATTCTACTCAAATTCAAATAGACTTGTAATACTCAAATAGAGCTTTGAGAATTACAAATAAAAGTTGAATCTCACTTAAAGGACTATTCTTAAAGAGGCTCTGTCACCAGATTTTGCAGCCCCTATCTGCTATTGCAGCAGATAGGCGCTGCAATGTAGATTACAGTAACGTTTTTATTTTTAAAAAACGAGCATTTTTGGCCAAGTTATGACCATTTTCGTATTTATGCAAATGAGGCTTGCAAAAGTACAACTGGGCGTGTTGAAAAGTAAAAGTACAACTGGGCGTGTATTATGTGCGTACATCGGGGCGTGTTTACTACTTTTACTAGCTGGGCGTTCTGATGAGAAGTATCATCCACTTCTCTTCAGAACGCCCAGCTTCTGGCAGTGCAGATCTGTGACGTCACTCACAGGTCCTGCATCGTGTCGGCACCAGAGGCTACAGTTGCTTCTGCAGCAGCATCAGCATTTGCAGGTAAGTAGCTACATCGACTTACCTGCAAACGCCGATGCTGCTGCAGAATCATCTGTAGCCTCTGGTGCCGACACGATGCAGGACCTGTGAGTGACGTCACAGCGTGATCTCTGGAGAACACGGCTGTGTCTGCACTGCCAGAAGCTGGGCGTTGTGAAGAGAAGTGGATGATACTTCTATACACAACGCCCAGCTAGTAAAAGTAGTAAACACGCCCCGATGTACGCAGATAATACACGCCCAGTTGTACTTTTACTTTTCAACACGCCCAGTTGTACTTTTGCAAGCCTCATTTGCATAAATACGAAAATTGTCATAACTTGGCCAAAAATGCTCGTTTTTTAAAAATAAAAACGTTACTGTAATCTACATTGCAGCGCCTATCTGCTGCAATAGCAGATAGGGGTTGCAAAATCTGGTGACAGAGCCTCTTTAACTTAAAATATTTATGGCATGCTCTGGGACCCATACCTATAACCAGAATGGTGGTCCAATCGACCACGGTCTTGCCTGCTCAGGAGGCCCCTGTATCTGGGCACATAATGTATAGAGAGGTGGTCATGCATATGTCGGTCTCTCATCATTCTGTTTTATAGAAGTTACGTTTGCTTGGCAGTGTCGTATCTCCCATTGAACAGAATGGTAACAGCCATGCACATGGGCAGCCACCTCTCCATTCATTCTCTGCCTGGATTTGGTGACTGACAGTTTCTTCATCAAGGGGGATAGGGATGACACAAGAATACCCTCTTTGGTGTTCTTAAAATCCCTTTTCATGCACTGTCTTCTGAGGTCCTGCAATTTGCAGAACGCACTGCATAAGTTTGACCTAATTTGGTTTCTATGCACATAGCTGCATATCATTTTGGGTGCGCGTGAACAATTATACAAACCTAAACTAATAGTTATATTTTTCCGGTGAAAAAAAAATTCAGCTCTGTTCTGAGCTTGGTGGATTAAGTGGCTTGTGATATAAGTGGAGTTATAAAACCGGAGTTAAATAGAGGAGTTAAAGCCCCAGTAATTACTCTTCTTTTCTTTTACTTTAACAATTGTACACTGTTTTTTTTAGAACTGGGATAATGAACAGCAAGATTGGAGGTTTTCTTCAGTGCACAGTCTGCCATATGTATGCATGACTGGAGCCGGTGTTCCAGGGTGAATACCTCTGTGGCAGATGTGAGCATGTTGTTCACCTGGAAGCTCGCATTAGAAATCTGGAGGAGCAGAATGCAACACTGAGGACGTTAGACAACTAAAGGGGGACATGATTAACTTATATAAATATATTAATGGCACATACAAAAAATATGGTGAAATCCTGTTCCATGTTAAACCCCCTCAAAAAACAAGGGGGCACTCCCTCCGTCTGAAGAAAAAAAGGTTCAACCTGCAGAGGCGAAAATCCTTCTTTACTGTGGGAACTTTGAATCTGTGGAATAGTCTACCGCAGGAGCTGGTCACACTGGTGACAGTAGATGGTTTTAAAAAAGGCTTAGATAATTTCCTAGAACAAAAAAATATCAGCTCCTATGTGTAGAAATGTTTTACTTCCCCTTTCCAATCCCTTGGTTGAACTTGATGGACATGTGTCTTTTTTCAACCGTACAAACTATGTAACTATGTAACACTTAGGGTATGTTCACACGGCAGCGTCCGTAACGGCCGAAATTACGGGGCTGTTTCCAGGAGAAAACAGCCCCGTCATTTCAGCCGTAACGGCATGTGCAGGCGCTTGAACGCCGCGTCCATTACGGACGTAACTGGAGCTGGTTTTCCATGGAGTCCATGGAAAATGGTTCCATTTACGTCTGAAGAAGTGACATGACACTTCTTTGGCGCGGGCGTCTATTTACGCGCAGTCTTTTGACAGTGACACGTAAATATACGCCTCGTGTGAACAGACAAACGTCAGCCCATTGCTTTCAATGGGCAGATGTTTGTCAACGCTTTCAAGCCATAATTTTGGACGTAATTCGGGTGTTAAAACGCCCGAATTATGTCCGTAAATAGGCCGTGTGAACATAGCCTAACACTCTAAAATACTTTATACAAACTTTTGAAAATTCTGATCCAGCACGTTTCAACGTTAGACATTTAGCTTTCATGTATAGTATTCAATAGCAATACATTCTATTTTACATCATTGTTTGGTCCTCACTTGTCATTCTGAATTCTGAATATAGAAAGATTTACAATGCAAGAAGAGGACATGACCCTTAGACAGAGTGGATAGCAGTCGTACAATTAGACCTCATTATTGAGAAATGTAAAACCCTATTAGACATTTCAGAATTGGGAAGTATAAAGACAAGGCTCAGCAGTAACATTTTTCTATCACATTATAGGAAGTTTGACTTGTCCTGTACTGTTTTTATATGATTGTTGAATTTGGCACTAAAACATTGTTTGTCTATTAAATTCACAGTAGGTGAGACTGGAGCTTACATTTATGTCTCTTTGCATAGGGAGTTATGTATAAGTCTCATGGTTGGCTTCACATCACTCAGCCTTGTTCAGACACATAAAAGTGAAGACTAGAAGCACTTTAATGGTTCTATGATGTCCTTTTTGTGAATACCAAGCCTAAAAGAGCCCAGCCAGCTAGATTCATAGAAACTTTCTACTGGAAGAAAAGTTTATCGAAACCATTTGTTGGCAGAACAAAATGGATACTATAAATTTATGTTAGTTGTGATTGCATTACCATACATGAGAGAGCAGTAAAGTAAAATTACTGGGGTTTTCCGAGATATCAAATTGATGGCATTGGATATGCCCTAGAATATGCCATCAGTATGTGATCGTAGGGAACCTCCATCGATCACAAGAATAAGGGAGCCACGATGCTCAGTGAATAGTAAAAGGAGGATTATTTTATATACTTATGTTTGATGGTGACTTTCTTTTATAAGTTTATTATATGTACAGTATGTGTGTGTACATTTTGTATGTATGCATCTGTGTATCTACATACTGTATACATATAAGTACAGCTTGTGTGTGTATCTGTGTTTGTACATGTATTTCTGAACTCATCTATGTGTATGTATATATACTGTATATTTGTTCGCATGTATATATGGGTTTGTGTATCTGTGTACATCTTTCAATTTACCACCATAGCATAATGAACCACATTATTTCTTCAACCCCCTTCACATTTTACATTGCAAGAAATACCTATTTCTTAGGCCTCATGCACACGACCGTAAAAACACCCGTTATTACGGGTCGTAATTACGACCCGTAATAACGGGCTCATAGACTTCTATTGGCCACGGGTACCATCCCGTTTTCTTACGGGAAGGTGCCCGTGCCGTTGAAAAAGATAGAACATGTCCTATTTCAGGCCATAATAACGGCACGGGCAGCCCATAGAAGTCTATGGAGCTCCCGTAATGACGGGTGGCTACATGTGTGCACCCGTCATTACGGGAGCGTTGCTAGGCGACGTCGGTAAATAGTCACTGTCCAGAGTGCTGAAAGAGTTAACTGATCGGCAGTAACTCTTTCAGCACCCTGGACAGTGAATTCCGATCACAATATAGAGCAACCTGTAAAAAAAAAGACGTTCATACTTACCGAGAACTTCCTGCTTCCTCCAGTCCGGTCTCCCGGCCATTGCCTTGGTGACGCGTCCCTCTCGACATCCGGCCCGACTTCCCTGGATGACGTTTCAGCCCATGTGACCGCTGCAGGCAATCACAGGCCAATCACAGGCTGCAGCGGTCACATGGACTGCCGCGTCATCCAGGGATGTCGGGCTGGATGTGAAGAGAGGGACGCGTCACCAAGACGACGGCCGGGTAAGTATGAATTTCTTTAACTTTTATTACAGAAAGGGCTGTCCCTTCTCTCTATCCTGCACTGGTAGAGAGAAGGGCTGCCGATTAGTGCAGTGTAATTTTGCAGCCAAAAACGTGCCCATAAATACGGGTGGAATACGGGTGACACCGGGCCCGTATTTACAGGCACGGGCCCATAAATACTGGTGCAAAACGGGTCGAATACGTGTGACACCGGACCCGTATTTACGCCAGTTTTTACGGGTGGGAAAAAATACGGTCGT
The DNA here is from genome assembly GCF_050947455.1 of Rhinoderma darwinii. NCBI lineage: Eukaryota > Metazoa > Chordata > Amphibia > Anura > Rhinodermatidae > Rhinoderma > Rhinoderma darwinii. The sequence goes on from NC_134690.1 coordinate 144,711,242, forward strand.
GTGCATGAAGCCTTAATGTGTCCTTTTTTCCTGACTGACCTCCTATTTGAACTTTAAAAGGGAAAAAATGTGAAAGAAATGTGCAAATAAAATTTTTTTAGGGGCCACAGCGCTAAATCAGGATCAGAAGGGGTCCTGGCAGTCGTAACCCCACTGATCAGAAAAGGACAGTATATCTTAGTGATATGCCATCATGTTATGAGATAGGGAAGCAGCATAAAGGGGTTTATCTATCTCGCCTCTTGTCAAGATGCATAGATTCATCTTTTTGGATATCTTATGGTAAATGTAGTCTCTATTGCCTTGACCTTTAAAATTATTTTATAATTATTCTACGTGATATGAGGCAAGCTGAGGTCTTCAATACCAGATAAAGTATGTGTAGTCTAATTAAATGGAATTATTATGACTACAGCAGTAGCAGGCAGTTTTCTGACCCCTATAATTTAAAGCCAGAGACATCTGCTCCAGTGTGCCATCACCGTGGAAAATGTTACAATGACATGAAATACATACACTTAAAAGTGACTGAATATGCCACCAAGTCTGAAGTGACAAATCTAATGGATTATGAATGTAATGGAAGAGCTCTAATTAGAGGGATACATTTAATTGAAGCGTACTCAAGCTTTTGCTTCTTTCAAACCACTGGAGACTGTATGTACTAAATTGAGAGATTGGGAATCACTCATCTTGTAATTAGCACTTAATAACAGCCATGATATTGGACTTCCTTAGGCAAAGCTGATCACAGACTTGGGGGAAACTCATGTTTTACAAGTTGCTAATATTATTGTTATACGTTGTTTTTTCTATTATTATTTTAATGGCACTTGTAGCATGTTTTGTTTGCTGTAAAATGAGCATATATTGCTATAAGAGTGCTTTAGTTATTTTCTCCCATTTTTTTTTTTATCTACTTCACTTAGGTGGCAATAGACTTAAATGGGCTTTCCCTTCAGAGACATTTATGATATATCCACAGGATATGTCATAAATATCAGATAGATGCGGGTCCCAACTCTTATACCCGCACCTATCTCTAGAACGGGGCCCCCTAAACCCCGTTCTAGAATTTTGTGCTCACGCTGTGTCCCGGCCACTTACTGATTACATGGTCGGGAGTTACGGGAACAGCGGGAGGGTATGTTCACACGAGGGCGTCCGTAACGGATGAAATTACCGGGATGTTTCAGCCTGAAAACATCCCCGTAATTTCAGCCGTAAAGGCATGTGCAGGCGCTTGAATGCCGCGTCCATTACGGACGTAATTGGCGCTGCTATTCATTGGAGTCAATGAATAGCGGCTCCAATTACGGCCAAAGAAGTGACAGGTCACTTCTTTGACGCGGGCGTCTATTTACGCGCCGTCATTTGACAGCGGCGCGTAAATTACGCCTCGTGTGAACAGACAAACGTCTGCCCATTGCTTTCAATGGGCAGATGTTTGTCAGCGCTATTGAGGCGCTATTTTCGGACGTAATTCGGGGCAAAAACGCCCGAATTACGTCCGTAATTAGTGCGTGTGAACATACCCTAACTCGCTGAGCAACGCTGTTTCCGTAACTCCCATAGAACTGAATAGTAGTTAGAGAAACAGCATAGCTCGCATGCTTTCGTAACTCCCGACCATGTCCCGACCATGTAATAATGAAGTGGCCAGGAGTCAGCGTGAGCCCGTTCTAGAGACCCTGAGGTGGGACCTGCATCTATCTGAAATTTATTACATCCTGCGGATATGTCCCTCATGGGAAAACCCCTTTAAGATATGTAAATGCAACCTTTCTAATCCTTGTTTATTCTGGCAACAAATGTTAGGGAGCAGTCAGGCTGCCCATTATTGTTGGAGGATCACATCAACATCATCAGGATTTGTGGAGAGTGATGTAATTATTTTTGAATAATTTTGTAATTTATGTTTTTTATATATTTTTTCTTATGTTTGTGAATTTTTTAGGGTATATTCTCTCACGGCATATTTGTTGAAGAAATTTCTGTAACTGTCCCAGTTATGTGAATGAGACCTGCAGAAATCTATGCACATTCTTCAGAAACAAAATAAATAAAGAAAATAAATTGATAATGTAGGATCTGAATTATCTAGAAAACAATCAGGTTATTCAGAATAAAAATGTAATAGACATATTAATAGGGAATAAAAAAAATGTATGCCTTAAAGGGGTTTTCCAGGATTGATGCCCTATCTTTAGGGCCGCCTATCCATGTGTGATAGATGGGAGATCCATCCCACTAGTGCAAATGTGAATAGGAGCAGCAAACTCTAGTATAAGGGCACATTCACACGTGGCAGAATTGCTATTGAATTCCGCTGCGGTCAGTCCGCAGTGGAATTCTGCAGCAGCCGGTTTTTACATTTGTTTCTATACATTTTCAGGAAAGTTAGTTCAGACCTTGCAGAAAATTACTGTGCGGAAATCAGGCTGCAGTGCAGAATTTCCCCTCCGTTGCATGTTCATGACGTTGCGGAGAAGAAGCGGAATTTCACTGCGGATTTCAGCATTTGCAATGCAAAAACTGAAATCTGTGGCATGTCCGCTGTGATATCTGCAACGTCTGAATTACCTGTCAAATATGTAAATGTTGGTACACATTCGTTGCGTAATTGCCCCTAATCAGCACCAACATTTGCAGCGGAAAAATTCTGCCACGTGTGAACGTGACCTAACACAGACATTTATTTCAAAATACTGCTTTAACATATATCAGCTATTCTTCTTAATGCATGCCTCTTCATCAGCAATACATTTTATTCAAAGGATATTCATTTACTTTAATATTTACTGATGCACTTTGTACAATAAACTCAAAGAGGTTTCATCCCCTAAAGGCTTCAAAGGCCAAGATCAACGAACAGCAGATGTAATTAGACATCTACTAAAATTTCTGTAACACAACACACATAATATTATCTTGCTGAGACCCTGACAGTTTTTCTATTTTAACATCTACAAATAAAAAATGGTAAACAGAAACCTTTGGGCCATTTATATATAAGGGAAGGGTTTCTTTGTTAAAACCAATCTTCGGCCCTGTTCACACGGAGTTTTTTGACACGTTTTTTGACGCGGAAAACGCGTCGGAAAACGCGCCAAAAACGACCCAAAATGACTCCCATTGATTTCAATGGGAGACGGAGGCGTTTTTTTACCGCGAGTAAAAAAAACGCCTCGCGGCAAAAAGAAGGGACATGACCCTTCTTGATGCGGTTTCCGCGTCCAAAACCGCATTGAAAGCAATGGGGACACGTCAAAAAACACCTCGAACTAGTGAGGTGTTTTCTGACGAGTATATTGCCGAGAGTTTTGGAGGAGTTTCTTGCAGTCTCCTGCTGCTAGTCCAGCCCAGAAAGGGGCTGTCATTTCCTGTCTGCTCGTGGAGGCTGAAAAACATCGTGGACAGAACTCAGGGATACAGAAAACCGAAGTCCTGCATCCAAATACAAGTAAGTGCACTTGCTCCTATGTTCCATACATGCTATACATGTATGGAGCTGTGCATTTTTTTTTTAGAATTTTTTTTTTTAATTTTTTTTTCTGATTTTTTTTTTAGATTTTTTTTTTCAATTTTTTTATTTTTAATTTTTTAATTTTGTTATGCAGTTGTTCATGTATGTCATCTCTTTTTTATTTTTTTTTAACATTTCAGGAACAGAAATGACGACAGCAGAGGTGTACCACCGAATGGACATTGATGTTGGGAAATTGATTCAAGAAGTAAGTATACTTTTTTTTTTTTAATGTGGGCCTGTTCACATCAGCGTGGTTTCCGCTGAGGGGTTCCGTCGGTGCTTTCACTCAGGGGAACCCCTCAACGGAAAGGCAAGTGTGAAGTGGTGACAGATCCGTTGCTAATGGTTTCTGTTTGTCCCCGTTGTGCAAAGGGTTCTGTCGTTTCGACTGAACCAATACCGCAGTGTAGGGAATCCCATTAGCAACGGATCCATCAGCATTGAAGTCAATGATGATGCAAACAGAAAACAATGTTTTTTTTAATGTGGGCCTGTTCACATCAGCGTGGTTTCTGCTCAGGGGTTCCGTCGGTGCTTTCAGTCAGGGGAACCCCTCAACGGAAAGGCAAGTGTGAAGTAAGTTCCGTTTGCATCACCATTCATTTCAATGGTGACAGATCCGTTGACAGAAGGCTGTCAGGCTGGGTTCACACGACCATGTTACGTCTGTAATGTACGGAACGTATTTCAGCCGGAAGACCCGGACCGAAGACAGTGCAGGGAGCCGGGCTCCTAGCATCATAGTGATGTACGACGCTAGGAGTCCCTGCCTCGCTGCAGGACAACTGTCCCGTACTGTAATCATGATTACAGTACGGGACAGTAGTTCCACGCAGAGGCAGGGACTCCTAGTGTCGTACATCACTATGATGCTAGGAGCCCGGCTCCCTGCACTGTCTTCGGTCCGGGTCTTCCGGCCGAAATACGTTCCGTACATTATGGACGTAACATGGTTGTGTGAACCCAGCCTCATGCGTGTGAAAACCTCGGCAAAAACAGCCTGAAAAACCGCCTGGAAAACCGCGTCAAAAACCACGTCAAAAACCACGTCAAAAACCACATCAAACATGAAAACCTCCAGGGTCAGTTTTTACAGGAGGAATTTTCCTCCTGCAAAAAACTCCGTGTGAACAGGGCCTAAGGGCCAGTTCACACTGAGTTTTTTGACAAGTTTTTTGACGTGGAAACCGCGTCGGAAAACGCGCCAAAAAACGGCCAAAAATGCCTCCCATTGATTTCAGTGGGAGGCGGAGGTGTTTTTTCCCAACATGCCCTATTTTCGGGCGTTTATGTCTCTGACCTCCCATTGACATCAATGGGAGCCAATGAAAGCATATTTCGCAGCGTTTTTTTGCCCACGGTGCTCTATGGCCGCGGGTGAAAAATGCTGCAAAAAAAGTGGCAAATGGTGCCTGCAAAAAACTCTGTGTGAACATAGCCTAAGGGCAAATCCTCAAAGACTTAGCGGCAGCATTATATTTTAGCGTTTGATAGACTCTCTGAGCCGTATCAAGTAATGGGTCTCTTTCTTCTGTGTGGATAAGCTTCTGATTATGTCACAAGGAAATGCTGTATCCCGGTCACTATGATCTGTATAGAATGACACTATAATGATGAGAAGCTGCTTTTCTTCTCAGCTGTCAGTGGCTGCCCGGGTCATTAATCAGACGATGTCCACAGAATAAACACCATCCCATAAATAATAAACAAAAATTTGCCAAAATAAACTTTGAAAGTTACAAACTTATGAAAAATTGTTTCCTATTACTTACATGGGATATGGTAGCTGGTTTTATATTGCTGGATCCTAAAAGTTGATATTAGCCATTCATTCATATTAAGTTATCAAACTCCTGCTATCTGTGGGAATGATCCAAATAGAAAGGGAAATTCCCAACCCCCACTGCCTCCTTTTAAGGGCATGGCCCCACGTGGAGGTTTTCTTCCACAGCTGTCCGCATCAATGCCGCACAGAATCTGCGTTGCAGATTCTGCGGCGGATCTGCCCAAAATGTACAGTAAATTGATGCGGACTAGCTGCTGCGTACTGCGGTAAAAGTGCTTCCCTTCTCTCTATCAGTGCAGGATAGAGAGAAGGGACATCACTTTCCCTAGTGAAAGTAAACAAATTTCATACTTACCGGCCGTTGTCTTTGTGACGCGTCCCTCTTTCGGCATCCAGCCCAACCTCCCTGGATGACGCGCCAGTCCATGTGACCGCTGCAGCCTGTGATTGGCTGCAGCCGTCACTTAGACTGAAACGTCATCCTGGGAAGCCGGACTGGAGACAGAAGCAGGGAGTTCTCGGTAAGTATGAACTTCTATTTTTTTTACAGGTTGCTGTATATTGGGATCGGTAGTCACTGTCCAGGGTGCAGAAACAGTTACTGCCGATCGCTTAACTCTTTCAGCACCATGGACAGTGACTATTTACTGACGTCTCCTAGCAACGCTCCCGTAATTACGGGAGCCCCATAGACTTCCTCAGTCTGGCTGTAGACCTAGAAATACATAGGTCCAGCCAGAATGAAGAAATGTCATGTCAAAAAAGCAAGACGCATCCGCAGCACACATAACATGTGCATGACATCTGCGGACTTCATTGCGGAATTTAGAATCTCCATTGAAGTCAATGGAGAACTTCCGCAATGAGTCCGCAACCAGTCCGCCACTGGTCCGCAACATCTATTGTATGCTGCGGACACCAAATTCCGCACCGCAGCCTATGCTCCGCAGCGGAATTTTCAGCCTCGTCTAAACGAAGCCTACTAAAAAGAAGTGGAAGGCAATGGAGAAACGGCTCCGCTGCGGATTAACGCTGCGGAGTGTCCGCAGCGGAATTCAAGAGCAATTCCACCACGTGGGGCTTTGCCCTAACTTATTGTGGTGATATCTCCAGTTTAATTTTTATACGTTGCACGGCTGCTTTTGCCATGGTACTATAAAATTCCTGTTGAAAAGTAGAATTCATAAGTCTCTTTTATTTTGTTAGTAGTTTAAATTTTTTTTATAACTTTTTGCTTAATATGGCACCAGTCAACGACACTATTTTACATGACCCACTTATTTTAGTTTTTACCTTATGAAACATTGTTACATTTGCCCCAATGTGTACTGCGTATATAAGACAGGAAGTGGTAATACTATATTGGGTTCATGGAAATTTAGGGAGCCGTACTACGCACCATAGAAGTATATGTAACTCCATGTGCGTCCAACTTCATACTATGGCATACAAAGGGTATTTTCGATATAAATCCGACGGAAAAAAATCAAATTTAATATTACAAAGATATTTTTTTCCCTAAAAGCATTGTCTCTCCAAAATATGGACTGTATGCACGCACCATTTGGTAACACAAAGAGTGCCTCGTGTGGAGAAGGAAGGGCTAAATTATTTATCTATAGTTTTATATAAAGAAACAAGTATTTGCACCCTAACAGGTATCCCATATTATTGCTAAACTCTGAAACTGTTACTGATCTAAAATACCGTTTTAAACCCTAATTTGAATTGCATTATGACAGCCATAAGTTTTGTATTTTTTGTCAGTTTGTGTCTGTTCAGGGTCCCGTTCTGACGGAAAGCTCAGACAGAATGTCAGAACGGGACCCCACCGCAGATGTGAACAGAGCCTTATCTATCAGAACTAAATTAATAAAAAACAATTAAAAAGTTGCTTAAAACATCATGATACATTGTTTTATTTTTTTTTAAAAAGTGCTCAAAGGTTTACATAGCCTTAACTGTTTTTGTGAATTTTATTAAATAAAACAGATACATTTAAAGTCAGTCAGCCCCTTACAATTACTCTCAGTTTCTCATATTTGTGTATGCAAATACATACATACAAATTGGCTATATGTATCGATATATAGAGATATATTTATTTATCATATGTTGTAGCAGCCCCAGGTTTTCTGGGGATTAGCCTTGTTTACAGGATCAGTCACATGACCATCACCAGGAAAAATGGAGAAAAGCCAAGGAGTCTGTACGATGGTACACACAAACTAAAATGAATTCTAATGTATGATACTTGGACAGAGAAAATGTACATGCAGTAACAATAGTGAAATAATAACTATAAATAAGATGATTTAAAATGCAGAAAACAGAAAATGTTCAGAAAATATTTCTGGATATTCAAAAACATATACATTCAAGATCCAAAATAACAGTAACAAAAGCACCAATGGTTTTTTTTCCATATAGACATAACCTTTACACAAGCTATTATGCAGGAATATTAATAAAAATATTTTTTTTTCTCAATGGACATTCAGGCAGGTCTATTTTTATGAAACGTCAATGACACCCTATTTGCTCTAATTCAGTATGACAGTTTCAGGCCATGCTCTACATCTCAAGAAAGCTTCAGGAGTAGTTATTGATCACTGTGTTATTGTGAGTGATTTACTGCCTTACTCTTTCTGTAATGATACAATGAGGTCATCAGCAGGGAGAAAAGAACATAATACACACGTAGAATCTGATGGTCCTATTTATAGTCATACCCATGTATTTTATTCTGCATTTTTGACATTTATATCTTACTGATTAGAATACATGTTAATGTCCAAAAAATATGCAAAAACATATGAATTATGGAGGCAGCCCCTGTGGCTGCTTTGGAACCTGTGGTGATATCTCATTCCCCTTCACTTTGGGAGCAATGCTACCCTCCTGCATGAGGAGAGCAAGTTTAACAACGAAGTAGAGAACCATTTTAAGGCCTTATTCACACCTACGTGTTTTGATTCCTTGTTCTTTTGGATGCTATTTTAGGCAGCATATTTTTTCCATAGAAGTCCTTCTAGAAAGAAAAATGGCATCCATAGAAACCATACTGTTTGCAATATTATGCACATGATGGTTCAAGTGTGAAGGAGGCCTAAAGTCACTCCATTCTTTTGTCCTCCAAGAGATAAGAAGACCAGAGCTATGGTTTCCCCGAGATGAAGATATAGTAGTTGGAAACAGTGGCATAAAAAAAGCCTCATTTTGATTGTTGCTACACATCATACTGTTTTCTATTTACACCCTGGATGCTAGTATTACTAGTCAGATTATTTTCAGAATTTTTGTATTGGCTTTCGTCTTGGATATAACTTTTTAGGTGTACAAAACTCCTATGAGTTCTAAGGGGTATTGTGGCATAACTGAAGAGCGAAATGAGAATTTTTCCCAATTGCTGTAGTATGTTTGGAATGTCAAATGCACCTCTTTATGAAACAAAGTTTATATGCAACCAACTTCATTCTTTTAATGTCCCCCAATAAAACTTTCAGCAAACGCGTCAATAAATAATGTCGATCATAGAGACAGTAGAGCTAGTACCGCATAAAAACAATTCTGTCTTAAATTGCAGTTTTCAGCCTTTTTCATTGAAGTAGATCTATCTTCGCCACTTAAAACCACACTGGAATCTTCTAAAAATCAAACAGAGATTTATGTAGCTGAACTTGTGTTAAACATGGAACACAAAGAGCTGCAGCAATGGAGCCATCTTGTTTTATAAACGGCTACAATGCCTGCATAAGAATTCTTGTTCCTAGAATTCACAAATAACTAGAGGAGCATAATATTAAAGGAACATAGTATAGATGTTCTGTATACAGTCCTTGCAAAAAGTTTTGAGACTGACACAAATTTTGGTTTTCAAAGTTTTCTGCTTCAGTTTTTATAGTGGCAATTTGCTTTAACTCTACATTGATATGAAAAGCGATGAGATGAATTGCAATTAATTGCAAAGTCATTCCTTGCCATGAAAACCAACCTAATCATAAAAACCCCATGTCCACTGCATTTCAGCCCTGCCACAACATGACCTGCTAATAGAGATGAGCGAACCGGGACAACCGAACCCGGTTTCGGTCCGAACATCGCGAAAAGTTCGGTTCGCAGCGAATCCAAACTTCACCGGGTTCGGCCGAACACGTTTTGACCGAACCCGGGCGGGCAGAAAAACATTACAAAAATATTATACTAATCGGCAGCCACTTGTCTCTATCAATCACTGATAGAGAAAAGAGGCTGCTGATTAAAAATAAAATAAAAAGCATTTCATACGTACCCGGTCGTTGTCTTGGTGACGAGTCCCTCTTCTTCCACCAGTCCAACCTTCTTTCCTGACGCGGCAGCCTGTGATTGGCTGCAGAGGCCGCTGCAGTCTGTGATTGGCTGCAGCGGCCGCGGCAGCCTGTGATTGGCTGCAGCGGCAGCCTGTGATTGGCTGCAGAGGCGGTCACGTGACGTGCGTGACCGCCACTACAGCCTGTGATTGGCTGCAGCGGCGACATGGATGAAACGTCATCGCTGGAGGCCGGACAGGAGGAATGTAAGTATGAACGTATTTTTTTTTTTTTATTACATTAAAATGTTATTTTCCGCGCGCCGAGCATGGTACTGTCAAGGTTGCTGAAAGAGTTAGTGCAGCCCATTAACTCTTTCAGCACCCTGGACAGTACCATGCTCGGCGCATGGAAATTACAGGTTCGGTCAGAACTAGTTCGGTCCGAATCGAACTTTTTCGTGAAATTCGGCAAACTAGCCGAACCGAACTTTTCATAAGTTCGCTCATTTCTACCTGCTAACATCATTTCAGTGATCTTCTCGTTTATCTCAGGAGAAAGTGTTGACGAGGACGAGGCAGCTAATATTACTCTGTAATGCTGATTGAATTATAACAGCAGACTGGTTGCTTTAACAAGGAGATGGTGCTTGAAATCATTGTCTTCTTCTGTTAACCAAGGTGACCTCCAAGGAAACATGTGCAGTCATCATTGCTTTGCATCAAAAGGGCTTTACAGGCAAGGACATTGCTGCTTGTAAGATTGCTCCTAAATAAACCATTTATTGGATCATCAAGAACTTCAAAGAGAGAGGCTTAATTGCCATGAAGAAGGCTTCAGGGCGCTCAAGAAAGTCCAGCAAGTGCCAGGACCGTTTCCTAAAGAGCATTCAGCTACAGAATCGGCTCAACACTTTTGCAGCGCTTGCTCAGGAATGGCAGCAGGCAGGTGTCAGTGCATCTGCAGGCACAGTATCAGGTAGGCTTTTGGAGGCTGGCATGGTGTCAAGAAGGGCAGCAAATAAGCCACTTCTTTCCAAGAAAAACATCAAGGACAGACTGACATTCTGCATGAAGTACAGGGTTTGGACTGCAGAGGACTGGGGTAAAGTTATTTTCTCTGATGAGGCCCCCTTCAGACTGTTTGAGACATCTGGAAGAATGATTGTCCGGAGAAAAAAAGGTGAACACTACCATGAGTCCTGTGTCATTCCAACAGTAAAGCATCCTGAGACCATTCATGTGTTGCGTTGCTTTTCATCAAAGGGAGTGGGCTCACTCACAATTTTTCCTAAGAACACTTCCATGAATAAAGAATGGTAGGTAAACATCCTCCAATAGCAACTTCTCCCAACGATCCAGGATCATATTGGTGATAAAGAATGCTTTTTTCCAGCATGATTGAGCACCATGTCACAAGGCAAAAGTGGCTCGGTGAACAAAACATTGACATTTTTGGTACGTGACCGGGAAACTCCCCAGATCTCAATCCCATTGAGAACCTACGGTCAATCCTCAAAAAGCAGCTGGACAAACAAAAACACTGACATTGTGATAAACTCCAAGCACTAATTAGGCAAGAATGGGTTGCCATCAGTCAGAATTTCGCCCAGAAACTGATATCCAGCATGCCAGGGCGAATTGCAGAAGTCTTGAAAAAGAAGGGTCAACACTAAATATTTGCATAAACTTGATGTTTTTGTCGATACATTTTTAGAAACATATGAAATGATGATGTATATCAGAATACCATAGAAACATCTGACTAAAAGATCTGAAAACACTGAAGCATCAAACTTTGTGAAAACAAAAATTTGTCTCAGTCTCAAAACTTTTGGCCATTGTTTCTTTATGACTGGAGATATTGTAATCATATTTATAGATACCAAAACGGGTAAGAATATAATAATACTAGAGAGGATCAAATTGATTCTACACTAATCAAATTTATTATGTATAGTCCAAACTATTACAATATTATGATACTTAACCTGCACAGCGAACAAAAATAATTCAAAGCGCCCAAATTGCTGTTTTTTTGTCACCTAAACTCCACCAAAAAATGAAAAAACAAGTGCTAAAAAGTCGCATGTACCACAAAGTGGTACCAATAACTTCTAAATCATCAGATAAATAAAAAAAGTTATGACTCTCAGAATATGGCGACACAATTTTTTTTTGAACAAATAGTTTTTTCTTTTTGAACAAATAGTTTTTTCTTTTTGAAAAAGGTAAAACATAATAAAAGTACATAAATTTGGTATCATGTCATTTTAACCGCATGATGAATGCTGTAAAAATGAAACACGATCGTGGCATTTAAATGACTAAAAACAGGTGGGTGACCCCCTGTAACGTCCCAACGCCCCCCCCCCCCCGTGGCGAGATCGAGTGGAGCCGTTTGTTGGCACGGCTGCCTGGGGGCCTGACGAAGTCCCCCAGGTACGCCATCTTTGTACGGCAGGGCTTCATAGAAGACTGTCAGAATCGTGATATACTGCAATACATTAGTATTGCAGTATATCGTGCAAGCCATCTAACGATCGCTGGTTAAAATCCCCTAGGGGGAAAAGTAAAAAAGTAAAAAACAGTAAAATAAAGTTTTTTTAACAATTAAAAGCTCAAAAAAAAAAACCTTTTCCCATTTTCCCTCAAGCACAATGTAAAAAAATAAATAAAAAGCTAACATAACTGGTATCGACGCGTCTGTAAAAGTCTGAACTATTACAATATATCATTATTTAGTCCGCACGGTGAACGCCATTAAAAATTAAAACTTAAAAACATCAGAATTGCTGTTTTTTGGTCCCTTCTTCTCGCACAAAAAATGAAATAAAAAGTGATCAAAAAGTCTCACGTACCAAAATGGTACCAATATAAACTACAGCTTGCCCCGCAAAAAATAAACCCTCACACGGCTAAATCGACAGAAAAATAAAAACGTTATGGCTCTCAGAATGTGGCGACAGAACTCAAATTTTATTTTTAACAATCAGTTTTTTCCTTGTAAAAGTAGTAAAACATAAAGAAAGCTATATAAATTTGGTATCGCTGTAATCGTATTGACCCACAGAATAAAGTTAACATGTCGTTTTTACCATACGGTGAACGTCGTAAAAACAAAACCAACCAAAAGGTTGAGGAATCGCTGTTTTTTCCTATTCCACCCCACATATATTTTTTTTCTCGTTTTTCACTACATTATATGGTACAAAAAATGTTGCTGTGAAAACCTATAACTCGTCCCGCAAAAAAAAAGCCCTCATACAGCAATATTGATGGAAAAATAAAAGAGTTATTGCTTTTGGATGGTAGGGAGGAAAAAACAAAAGTGAATATCCGAAAAATGGCTGCGGAGGGAAGGGGTTAATGCCCCTACCCTCAAGGAGGGGTACTGTAACGACCGTGGTCGCAGACCACAGACCCCTCTCATTCTGCCGACATCTCTCTCACCGGAGATGCCAGCACATGCAGCCGTCCTGCCCTGCAGTGACCACTAGGGTGCACGCGCGAGCTCGTTCCCGGCCAGCGCGCGCACATGTAAAGAATTAACTAATTATCCCCAGATCACCCTGGACTATAAAAGGACCCTACCCTTTCACTCTTTGCCCGAGCGTTGTTTATATTCCTATGTTAGTCTTGCAAACAGTCCCTTAGGCCTCATGCACACGACCGTATTTTTCCCCACCCGTAAATACTGGCGTAAATACGGGTCCGGTGTCACACGTATTCCACCCGTTTTGCACCAGTATTTACGAACCCGTGCCCGTAAATATGGGTCCGGTGTCACACGTATTCCACCCGTATTTACGAGCACGGTTTTGGCGGCAAAATAGCACTGCACTAATCGGCAGCCCCTTCTCTCTATCAGTGCAGGATAGAGAGAAGGGACAGCCTTTTCTGTAATAAAAGTTAAAGAAATTCATACTTACCCGGCCGTTGTCTTGGTGACGCGTCCCTCTCTTCACATCCAGCCCGACATCCCTGGATGACGCGGCAGTCCATGTGACCGCTGCAGCCTGTGATTGACCTGTGATTGGCTGCAGCGGTCACATGGCCTGAAACGTCATCCAGGACGTCGGGCCGGATGTCGAGAGGGACGCGTCACCAAGGCAACGGGCGGGAGACCGGACTGGAGGAAGCAGGAAGTTGTCGGTAAGTATGAACGTCTTTTATTTTTATTTTTTACAGGTTTATACTGATCGGTAGTCACTGTCCAGGGTGCTGAAAGAGTTACTGCCGATCAGTTAACTCTTTCAGCTCCCTGGACAGTGACTATTTACTGACGTCGCTTAGCAACGCTGCCGTAATGACGGGTGCACACATGTAGCCACCCGTTATTACGAGAGCTCCATAGACTTCTATGGACTGTCCGTGCCGTTATTACGGCCTGAAATAGGACATGTTCTATCTTTTTCAACGGCACGGGCACCTTCCCGTGAGAAAACGGGAAGGCACCCGTCGCCAATAGAAGTCTATGAGCCCGTTATTACGGGTCGTGATTACGACCCGTAATAACTGGAGTTTTTACGGTCGTGTGCATGAGGCCTTAGTCGTATCCTGTTCCCAGTGTGCACATGCCCTGCTACCTGTATTCTGTGCTGTATTTGTTCCTGTGCCCTCTCACATCTCACAGTGTCATACATGAGTTTACAAGGCAAAAAGGGGCACTTTCCATAACTATTTTATTCAAACTGAATCTAATCTGACGGACTGGTTCAACCAAATCAAAGCCGAAGTTAATTTCAGGAAATTTGCTCTAAATAATGTCTATATTGACGGAAGACATTACTTTTACAACGACAGGTCAACCACAGTTTACAGTGATACATTTTTAAAACAACCAGTCAAAATTGCAGTGAAAAAAAAAGAAGGACAGTATAAATAGAACATAGGGGGATTAAAAAACATTACAGAAAAATCTGGTCTAGATCGGGGGGGGGGGGGGGGGCTCTACTCAAACAAGTGGTCCTTTGGAGAGGTTTCACTGTAAGTTTATTTATATCATTATTATTTTATTATTTCCTGTTGATTATATAGCGCCAACATATTCTGCAGCACTGTACAGAGATTGTCATTACTCACATCAGTCCCTTTCTCTTATTTGTTGATGAAGCACATACACTGGGGCATATTTCATAGGAAGCCAATTCAACTTTAAATATTTTTTGGAGTATGAAGAACATCGTGGAACCTGAGGAGAACGCTGAAAACACACGAACTCCGTGCAGATGTCCTTGGTTAGAGTCAAACCCAGAACCCCAGTTCTGCAAGTCAACAGTGCTAACCACTGAGCCACTATGCTGCCCATCTATCTTTATTTTTCTATTGATCTATGCGTTCATGTAGAGGACAACAATTTGAGGAGAGCATTGTGCTCTATTTTTGAGCCTTTTGAAGCTCAAACATTGTTACTCTGTATCTGATCCTTAGGGTCAATTTTAAAAACATACACCATGGGTGCATTTCTGTTGAACATTATAAAGGGAAAGCATAAAGGCTGTGAATCTTGTCTCCATCAAAGATTCACAAGGTACTGTGAAGTTGCAGCCTGTTACATAATTACTAGGGTTAAAAAAAATACCATCAGGTTCATCCTTTCTCATCAAGTTCAACATCTTCATTTTGCATACTACAGTGTAAAGTTGAGTGTTATAGCCCATAAAGATAGCAAAGCTGCGTGCATGGACACTGTAGCTGGCAATATGCGAATTGTGTTTATCTGCAGTCTCTTTCACCATATTCCATTCTATAGCATATATATATAGGGGACAGAGAGGAAGCAGATGGTAAAAAAGCAAGGGTACGTACATAAAACATAGAGGCAACTTCTTTCATAATGTCTGTGGTGGGGATTAACTTTCAGCCCAGGTTGACCCCATCCTCTTGCAACATAGTTGGCTTAGGCTTCGTTCACATCTGCGTCGGGACTCCGTTCATGGGTTCCGTCGGAGCTATGAACGGCATCCTAACTGAAACAAACGGAAACCATAGTTTTCCGTTTGCATCACCATTGAATTCAATGGTGATGGAGCCGGTGCAAATGGTTTCCGTTTGTCCCCGTTGTGTAAAGGAACCGTTCTTTTGATGGAATGAATAGTACAGTCGACTATGGTATTGATTCCGTCATAACAATGAAACCCTTGCACAACGGTGACAAGCGGAAACCATTTGCACCGGATCGGTCACCATTGAAATGAATGGTGATGCAAACGGAAACCTATGGTTTCCATTTGTTTCAATTTGGATACAGTTAATGGGTTCCACTGACAGAAAGGTCCGATGAAACCCATGAACGGAGTCCCGACGCAGATGTGAATGTAGACTTAGCCTGGTGCAGGTCTCTTATCTCCAGACACACTACAACATTAGACAGCAAGGGAGTGGGTAAGAGCGGGGAAGGGGGAGAGTTGTCAGGATGGTGTTCGGACTGCCCTTCTCTTTATGAGGGGATAGGAATGGGGAAAGGTGGTCAAATTTAAGACCCTTCTGTGTGGGCAATGTTGTGGCATCAACCAAACATCACAAGGAGGATCCAATTTGTATTATTGCTATGTGCCCCCATTATCTATGCACATAAAATATAAGTTCTAAATTATTCTAAAAAGTGAGGAATTTAGGAGGTTGAGGATGCGGGTACAGTCACCTTTTGCCTCAGATGGTAACAGCTTACAGTTATTGTATTAATTGCTCATTTTAGAGTATTAGCTACTATACTTTTCATAAAACAATTAATCACACAGATGGTATGGAAAAATGATTGATTAAATCCGTCTCTCAATTCGATTAGTTTTTTTTATTTTTCCCTCTTGTTTGTCTTTCGGCACTAATTAAAATGCAGAATTTCAGGTATAATGTTTATAAAAGTAAACAAGTCAAACATTGCTGCCAATCTATAAAACCTTATTCCCAGAATAACCATCATTTACATCTTTAATGATCACCATGAGTATCCATCATGTACGTCTTCAATGATTAATGATAAGTCAAGTACCAAAATGTAGTTGTTTCTAAATATAAAATAAAAATCTGAACGTTTCATAGTCAATGTGATTTTCTACAAAACATGTTTATGAACACTAGCAATGTTCTCTTGTACATGAAGGACTAGAGATTAAAGTTCCAATGAGTTGCACAACTGCAATTTAGTCTTCCCAGAACACAATGTTCCAAATTGAGAGCTGAGCATTGAGCTGCAGTAAAACCAAACACTTAGGGTCAGGTGTGCTGGAGATAACTCATACTGAATTTTTATAAGGAATTTTCCACATGTACAATTTGTAGTCTCTAAGCTCTGTTTTAATGTATGGTGATGTGCCCTGATAAACAATATGAGCCTATGAAGATTGAAAAGTTTTACGAGCTCAGAATGACAATGGGTTTTGCTAAAGTTTCTGTGAATTGATAATGGAGCAGAATATAATGTAGTAAGCATTAATGTGCTACAATGTAACAATCTTTTATATCAGATTAATCATTTTTATGGAATTTTTTGTTATTAGAGTTTTAGTACAGACACACATTCGAAGGACACTGGTTGACAATGAGACATCGGACTGAGCTTAGACCAACAATGCAGGTCGGTTTCATGTCATGAATCTTCTGAATGTCATAAACAATTCATCATTTCCTTTTCTATGTGATAATCATACTACTATCTATGTATTATCTATCTATCTATCTGTCTATCTATCTATCTATCTATCTATCTATCTATCTATCTATCTATCCATCCATCCATCCATCCATCCATCCATCCATCCATCCATCCATCCATCCATCCATCCATCCATCTATCTATCTATCTATCTATCTATCTATCTATCTATCTATCTATCTATCTAGTTGTGACTTTTTGGGATATACTAAGTCCCTTGTTCATCTTGTCAACTTCTACTTGTTTTTGTTGTCTTGGTAGATGTATCAACTACACTGATGCTACACGGACTTGCTGTCCCGAGTGCCTCCAGCTATAGAAAGAGCTCTCATGACATTGTCAGCTACAGTCAGTTCGGCTATAGTCTGTGCCCTCATAATAGACCTCATAAAAATGCCAGCTAACAGGGCCAGCCATAGTGCCTCTATGCACTGCTTGCAAGAGTGGCCATTCAGTTCCGGCCACACACGCCAGAGCTCCCATAGCCCTCTATATTGCTGCCCACTCACTTCCTTCACTTGCAGAAAGTTGTATGTGAGTGGCCAGTAGCATTTCATCATAAACTACAGGAACTGACCTTCTATTGCTAAAATATGATGCAGTTCCCCTGTAATAGCCATTTTGCCTATGACTTATGTGATTCATAAAGGTAGTATGGATAAGTTGTCAAGTAGTAGGCTCATGGGCTTCTCTAATCACCACCTCATAAAGATCATTCAGATACAAGTTGAGACAGAGTCAAATGCGGTAATATCTAGATCACATCCTAAGGCCCCATGCACACGAACGTAAAAACGCCCGTAATTACAGGCCGTAATTACGGCACGTTTTTACGGGCCCATGGACTTCTATTGGCCACGGGTACCTCCCCGTATGCTTACGGGAAGGTGCCCGTGCCATTGAAAAATATAGAACATGTCCTATTTCAGGCCGTAATTACGGCACGGGCAGGCCCATAGAAGTCTATGGGGCTCCCGTAATTACGGGTGACTACGTGTGTGCACCCGTAATTACGGAAGCGTTGCTAGGCGACGTCAGTAAATAGTCACTGTCCAGGGTGCTGAAAGAGTTAAACAATCGGCTGTAACTCTTTCAGCACCCTGGACAGAAACTACCGATCACAATATAGATCAACCTGTAAAAAAAAAAGACGTTCATGCTTACCCAGAACTCCCTGCTTCTTCCTCCAGACCGGCCTCCTGGGATGACGTTTCAGCCCATGTGACCGCTGCAGCCAATCACAGGCTGCAGCGGTCTCATGGACTGCCGCGTCATCCAGGGAGGACGGGCTGGATGTCGAAAGAGGGACGCGTCACTAAGACAACGGCCGGGTAAGTAGGAATTTCTTTTACTTTTACTACGGAAAGGGCTGTCCCTTCTCTCTCTATCCTGCACTGATAGGGAGAAGGGCTGCCGATTAGTGCAGTGCAATTTTGCAGAGAAAACGTGCTCGTAAATACGGGTGGAATACTGGTGACACCGGACCCGTATTTACGGGCACGGGTCCGTAAATAATGGTGCAATACGGGTCGAATACGTGTGACCAAGGACCCGTATTTACGCCAGTATTTACGGGAGGGAAAAAACACGTTCGTGTGCATGAGGCCTAAAGTAGTTGCACAACATTTTTTTTCCCATTAAGTTGCAGTCCAATAGAAGTTAATTGTAAATGTTGCAGAACCATGTAGGTTTATGGTGTGTTGTGTTGAAAGCCTAAAGCAACTCCACTGAAGGACACAAAGTAGAGTGCTTACTGCAACCAGCTTTTTTTTTTAGGCTTGTTGCCCTCATCAGTGCACTAAAGGGAAAAACAAAAAGGCAGCAATCAGGATATCCAGTAAGATTCTGGTGTTACATAGTTTGGTTGAAAAAAGACACATGTCCATCAAATTCAACCAAGAGATGGGAAAAAAGGGAATGGATGAAACAAAAATTCTACACATTCATATAGGAGCTGAATTTTTTGGGTTCTAGGAAATTATCTAAGCCTTTTTTTTAAATCTACTGTCCCTGCTGTGACCAGGTCCAGCGGTAGACTATTCCATATATTCACTGTTCTCACAGTAAAGAAGGCTTGTCGCCTCTGCAGATTTAACCTTTTTTTCTCCAGGCGGAGGGAATGTCCCCTTGTCTATTGAGGGGGGTTTACATGGCACAGGTTTTCACTATATTTTTTTGTATGTGCCATTCATATATTTAAACAAGTTAATCATGTCCCCCCTTAGTCATCTTTTTTCAAGGCTAAATAGGTTTAGTTCTTTTAATCTTTCCTCATAACTTAGATTCTCCATGCCCCTTATTAGTTTTGTTGCTCTTCTTTGTATTTTTCCAACTCCAGGGCATTCTTTCAGGGAACTGGAGCCCAGAACTGAACTGCATATTTTAGATGAGGCCGCACTAATGCTTTGTAATGTGGTAATATTACATCCCTGTCCCGCGAGTCCATGCCTCTTTTAATACATGACAAAATCTTGCTGGCCTTTGAAGCAGCTGATTGACATTGCATGCTGTTATCTAGTCTATGATCTACAAGGTTGTTGGTACCCAGATGCATAACTGTACATTTATCTACATTAAACTTCATTAGCCAAGTGGATACCCAAACACTTAGTGTGTCCAAATCGGTTTGTAATTTATGTGGTGGAGTAAAGCAACCAAACCATAATCCATGGTTTCCATATCTTGAACTGATGAGGACTTAAAAGCCTGAAACAGCTGTAGGAAATATAGAATAAACAACTTTATAATATTAGGCTTTATGTGTGCAAGTGGTTTAGGGTGCAGAGATTAGGGCCTGTTCACATTATGTTTTGGCCCCAGTGTGCACGTTGGAAAAGCTCTCTACG
The DNA here is from genome assembly GCF_050947455.1 of Rhinoderma darwinii. NCBI lineage: Eukaryota > Metazoa > Chordata > Amphibia > Anura > Rhinodermatidae > Rhinoderma > Rhinoderma darwinii. The sequence goes on from NC_134690.1 coordinate 144,731,348, forward strand.
TACACGCTAAAGTGTCCAGAGGTTTCCATTAGCCCGACGCAGTCTAAAAGAGTGTCCTTTTGGCCTCTGTCTGGCTGGTATACGTAGATATACCTTCTTTTTTTTTTTTTTTAAAGAATGGAATAACGTAGTATACTACGTTATTCCATCCTGAGGGATACCGCAAAAAAAGTATACCGCATGGTATACGTTTTTTTCTTTACATGAGAGCTTATGTGTGATAAATGCCACTGTATGGCATCTGTCACAGGTATAAGTTAAACGTATGGCTTGGGGAGCTTCCCGAAGGCAGGAATCCCCAGAAAAAGCATCAAGTAGTGTTTGGCCAGGGGATTCCATCCCTGGGAAAGTCCCTGACGTCACTGTCCATGTATGGACAGTGATGTCAGGTGCTTTCAACTACGGAGTCCCTGGCCCGAGCATCGATAGCGCTCTGGTTGGGGACTCCGAGATTTGAGAAGCCCCTGACATTATGGATAGTGACGTCAGGGGAGTCCACAACCAGAGCACTTCCGATACTCCAGCCGGGGACTTCATAGTTTAAAGCTCCTGACATCACTGTCGATATATGGACAGTGATGTCAGAGGCTCCCCCTATGAATGTAGTCCCCGGCCAGAGCGTTTGCCGATGCTCTGGCTTGGAATTCTTGCATTACAAACCCCCTAACCTCACTGTCCATATATGGACAGTGACATCAGGTGCTCCCTTTAGGAGTGGAATCCCTGACCAAAGCGTTGCCGACCTTTTGGCTGGGGATTCTCACATAATAGAGCCCTTAACGTCACTGTCCATATATGGAGAGTGACATAAGGGGCTTCCTCTAGGAGCGGAATCCCCGGCCAGATAGTTGCCGATGTTCTGGCCAGATAGTTGCCGATGTTCTGGCCAGGGATTCTAGTATTACAAAGCCCCTAATGTCACTGTTCATATATGGAAAGTGACTTCAAGGGCTTTCCCAAGACAGGAGTCCCCGGCCAGTGTGCGTACATGCTCTGGCTGGGGACTCCATAGTTTGAAGCCCCTGGCATCACCAAATGTGGATAGTGATGTCAGGGGCTTCCCTGGGCTCAGCGCTTAAAGTAGCACTGTGCCAGGGAGTTCGGGCGACATATACCACTCTACGCCTATCCGACGTATACCTCCGATGGAAGTAAAAAACATGATGTGAACGGGCCTTTAGCAACAGAGAAAAAAAATGGGGGATAAACCTCTTGTTTGGAGAATGTTTGGTGGAAGTATCATTCTTTATTATTCCTTCTTTATTAAGAAGATGATTCTATTCTTCATAGAACTAAGATTACCATTCTTAATTTGTGGTAAATTGTATGGGTTTCTTAAAAGGGTACCCCCAACTAAGACATGTGTGGCATATCCTCAGGGAATGCCATAAATATCATATATGTGGGTCACATTAAGACAGAATAAGGGCCTGTTCACATCAGCGTTGGCTTTCCGTTTCGGGGGTTCCGTCTGAGGTTTCCGTCGGCTGAACCCCGCAACGGAAAGTCAAACATTGATATCAATGGTGACTGAAACGGAAGCTGTGGTTTCAGTTTGACTTTCCGTTGCGGGGCTTACCCGACGGAAACCTCAGACGGAACCCTGGAACGGAAAGCCAACACTGATGTGAACAGGCCCTAAATGGAGAGGTGGCCGCACATATTCAGCGCTCTCTTTATTCATTTCTATAGGAGTTATGTAAACAACTGAGCTTGCGTGCCGGCTGTTTCCATAACTTACATAGAAATGAATGCAGCCACATCTACATTAATTCTGTGCCTGGGTGCCGTGGCCACCTCACCAGGCAGGATGGGGGATCTCCGTTCTGGAGAAAGGTGCGAGTCTCAGAGCTAGGACACGCATCTATAAGACTTTAGTGGCATATCCAGTGGATATGTCATAAATGTCTGAGTTGCGAAAGCTTTTTAAATCATATAAGTCTGAGAGACGGCTGAGAGATAGGTAAATCATTGTTTCTCTTACTTCCAGGAAATATTGATTATTTCACAATTTACATTTTTAGTATATTCATAATCACTCTAAGTATAAAGTAGAGCATATATTGACCATGGTTATTGTGATAAAATGAGAAAGGATAAGTGTTGTTTTTTTTTATCCCTGTACCCCTATTAGTGTAATAATATCATAGGTCATCTGTAAATATTGATACTGATTATAGACAAAAAGTCTCATAATCAAAAAAAAAATTCTTTCATTATACTGACCCCTAGTGTGACTAAGGCAAACACACACTTACTTTACTGTATTACATAAAGACAACATATGTTGTGTGGAAACTAAAAAACAAAACACTACTGCAGCACGACAAAAGGAAGAGTTGCTTATAGCAAGTTATCAGACTTCCGCTTCATTTTTTATATGGTTGTTCTGGTCAACTGGCCTGCTTTTTGCCAGCACTTTTTATAAATGGGTTCCAATGTTGCCCTTTCCATTTAGAATAAATGCTCCAATGATAAGAACTGGTAACCATCTTCCCCTTTCAAATGCAGGAAGGCAGTGCTGGTAGATTTTATTGGTTGTATTAGTGAGGGGCACTGTCTCAAATACTCTCTAGGGCAGTCTGTGGTGCAATTACTTAGACAATACATAGTACTGTTATTTGGGCACGCAATTGCACTGTTACCTGGGAACTACAGTGGTATTACTTGGGCATTGCCTAGTAGTATTATTTAGGCACTGTACAGTAGTATTGTTGGGGTTTTTATGATGATATTATCAGGGCACTGCATAGTAACATTTTCAGACACGGAATAGGACTGTATGGTCACTATTGAAAGAACTGTTGTAGTGTTTGTATTACTGTTTGTAATCTTTTAGTTAACTACGAATTTTTCATTTTATTAATTATTCTCTTTTTCCTCTTTTCATACAGGTAGCAATTCTGGAATAGATGCAGTATTTTATTGGGAATCAAAGTATATACATATAATAATAAGTTAGTGAACCTATACTTTAAAGGAGTCGGAACATTTTCATAGACTCTATGGAAAACAGCTCAAAAAACGCTGTCCGTAGCTGATTGGACAGTGTCACAGCAATGTTACACACCCCCCTGCAAATTACACACCCCATTGACAGTTCAGGGGGTTGTTTAACCCCTTCCCTCTTTAGCCACTTTTGACCTTCCTGACAGAGCCTCATTTTTCAAATCTGACATGTGTCACTTTATGTGGTAATAACTCCGGAATGCTTTCACCTATCCAAGCGATTCTGAGATTGTTTTCTCGTGACACATTGGACTTTATGTTACTGGCAAAATTTGCTCGATATGTTCAGTATTTAATTGTGAAAAACACCAAAAATTAGCGAAAAATTTAAAAAATTAGCATTTTTCTCAATTTAAATGTATCTGCTTGTAAGACAGGCAGTTATACCACACAAAATTGTTGCTAATTAACATCACCCATATGTCTACTTTAGATTGGCATCGTTTTTTGAACATCCTTTTATTTTTCTATGACCTCACAAGGCTTAGAACTTTAGCAGCAATTTCTCAGATTTTCAAGAAAATTTCAAAAGGCTATTTTTACAGGGGCCAGTTCAGTTGTGAAGTGGTTTTGAGGGCCTTATATATTAGAAACCTCAAAAAAGTCACCCCATTTTAAAAACTTCACCCCTAAAAGTATTCAAAACAGCATTTAGAAAATGTCTTAACCCTTTAAACATTTCACAGGAATTAAAGCAAAGTAGAGGTGAAATTTACAAATTTCATATTTTTCTGCAGAAATACATTTTTAATACAATTTTTTTTATAACACAGAAGGTTTTACCAGAGAAATGCAACTCAATATTTGTTGCCCAGTTTCTGCAGTTTTAGGAAATATCCCACATGTGGCCGTAGCATGCTAATAGACTGAAGCATCGGCCTCAGAAGCAAAGGAGCACCTAGTGGATTTTGGGGCCTTATTTTTGTTAGAATATATTTTAGGCACCATGTCAGGTTTGAAGGGCTCTTGCGGTGCCAAAACAGTAAAAATCCCCCAAAAGTGACCCCATCTGGGAAACTAGACACCTCAAGGAAATTATCTAGGGGTGTAGTGAGCATTTTGACCGCACAGGTTTTTTACAGAAATTATTGGAAGTAGGCCGTGAAAATTAAAATCAACATTTCTTCAAAGAAAATGTAGGTTTAGCGATTTTTTTTCTCATTTCCATAAGGACTAAAGGAGAAAAAGCACTGCAAAATTTGTAAAGCAATTTCTCCCGAGTAAAACAATACCTCACATGTGGTAATAAACGGTTGTTTGGAGACACGGCGTGGCTGAGAAGGGAAAGAGCACTATTTGGCTTTTGGAGTTCACATTTAGCAGGAATGGTTTGTGGAGGCCATGTCACATTTACAAAGCCCCTGAGGTGACAAAACAGTGAAAACCCCAAACAAGTGACCCCATTTTGGAAACTATACCCCTTGAGGAAATTATCTAGGGGTATAGTGAGCATTTTGACCCCACAGGTTTTTTGCAGAAATTTTTGCAAGTAGGCTGTGAAAATGAAAATCTACATTTTTTCAAATAAAATGTAGGTTTAGCTAATTTTTTTTCATTTCCACAAGGACTAAAGGAGAAAAATCACCATAAAATTTGTAAAGAAATTTCTCCCGAGTAAAACAATACCCCACATGTGGTAATAAACGGCTGTTTGGACACACGGCAGGGCTGAGAAGGGAAAGAGCGCCATTTGGCTTTTGGAACTCAAATTTAGCAGGAATGGTTTGCGGAGGCCATGTCACATTTACAAAGCCCCTGAGGGGATAAAACAGTGGAAACCCCCCACAAGTGACCCCATTTTGGAAACAACACCCATTGAGGAAATTATCTAGGGGTATAGTGAGCGATTTGACACCACAGTTTTTTTGCAGAAATTATTGGAAGTAGGCCCTGAAAATAAAAATCTACATTTTTTCAAAGAAAATGTAGGTTTAGCTAATTTTTTCTCATTTCCAGAAGGACTAAAGGAGAAAAAGCACCACAAAATTTGTAAAGCAATTTCTCCCGAGTAAAACAATACCCCACATGTGGTAATAAACGGCTGTTTGGACACACGGCAGGGCTTAGAAGGGAAAGAGCACTATTTGACTTTTTGAGATCACATTTAGCAGGAATGATTTGCGGAGGCCAGGTCACATTTGCAAAGCCCCTGAGGGGACAAAACAATGAAAACGCCCAAAAAGGGACTCCATTTAGGAAACTACACCTCTTGAGGAATGCATCTAGGGGTGTAGTGAGCATTTTGACCCCACAGATGTTTCATAGAATTTATTAGAATTAGGTAGTGAAAATAAAAACAGTCCTTTTTCTTCAATTTTTTCATTTTCTCAACAAATAAAGGAAAAAAAGAACCCAACATTTGTAAAGCTATTTCTCCCGAGTACGGCAATACCCCATATGTGGTCATAAACTGCTGTTTGGGCAAACCGCAGGGCTCAGATGGGAAGGACCGCCATTTGGAGTGCAGATGTTGCTGGATTGGTTTCTGGGCACCTGTGGGCCCAAAACAGTGGAAACCCCCCAGAAGTGACCCCATTTTGGAAACTACACCCCTCAATGCATTTACCAAGGGGTGTAGTAAGCATTTTAACCCTGCAGGTGTTTTGTAGAAATTAGTGTGCGCTCAATGTTGCAGAGTGAAAATGGGATTTTTTTCCATAGATATGCCAATATGTGGTGCCCGGCTTGTGCCACCATAACAAGACAGCTCTCTAATTATTATGCGGTGTTTCCCGGTTTTAGAAACACCCTACATGTGGCCCTAATCTTTTGTCTGGACATATGACAGGGCTCAGAAGTGAAGAGTACCATGCGGAGTGGAGGCCTAATTTGGCGATTTACAAAGTATTGGTTCACAACTGCAGAGGCTCAGATGTGAAATAATAAAAAGAAACCCCTGAGAAGTGACCCCATTATGGAACTGCACCCCTCAAGGCATTAATTAAGGGGTGTAGTGAGCATTTTCACCCCACAGGTCTTTTCCATAAATGAATGCGCTGCGGATGGTGCAAATTAAAAATTTATATTTTTCCCTAGATATGCCATTCAGTGGCAAATATGTCGTGCCCAGCTTATGACGCTGGAGACACACACCCCAAAAATTGTTAAAAGGGTTCTCCCGGGTATGACGATGCCATATATGTTGAAGGAAACTGCTGTTTGGGGACGCTGTAGGGTTCAGGGCCGAGGGAGCACCATTTGGCTTTTGGAGAGCGGATTTTGCTTGGTACTATATTTGTTTGAGTATTGCTGGTGTTTTATAATGTGGGGGTACATGTAAGCGGGGCAGAGTATATAAGGGGCATAGTCAGGTGGTATAAAAAAATAAAAATAATCCATAGATGTGTGTTACGCTGTGAAGCAATCCTTTCTGCACAGGCCGGTGTCGCACTGATAAATGGTGTCATTTCTTATCCCCCTTTTGGTCCACACTCCGCGCCTTTGTAGTTTGGGGAATTTTGCTGGGAAAGTATTATCCTGGTATAATACGGGCACCGTCGCTTCCAGCGGATATGTTTGGGCCCTCCCCTTCCTGGTTCCCTAATTTTAGGTCCTTGATAAATCGCCTCTTGAAACAGAAGAAATGTTCCCCTCGGGCACAACTGCATATTTTTTTATTTCCTGACTTATTGGAGCCATAACTAATTTTATTTTTCATAGACGTAGCGGTATGAGGGCTGGTTTGTTGCGGGACGAGCTGTAGTTATTATTGGTACCATTTTGGGGTACATGTGACTTTTTGATCACCTTTTATCCTATTTTTTGGGATGCTAGGTAAACAAAAAAACGCAATTCTGGCACAGCTTTTTTCGTTTTTTTTATACAGCGTTCACCACGCATTATAAACTACATGTTAACTTTATTCTGCGGGTCAGTACGATTCCGGCGATACCTAATTTATAGCACTTTTTTATGTTTTACAACTTTTTGCACAATAAAATTACTTTTGTAAAAAGAATATATTTTTTCTGTCGCCAAGTTGTGAGAACCATAACGTTTTAATTTTTTTGTCGACGGAGTTGTATGAGGGCTTGTTTTTTGCGGGACGAGCTATAGTTTTTATAGGTACCATTTTTGGATACGTGCGACTTTTTGATCACTTTTTATTTTAATATTTGTAGGGCAAAGTGACCAAAAAACAGAAACTCTGGTAACGTTTTTTACGGGTTTTTTTTACGCTGTTCACCGCGTGCAATAAATAATATAATATTTTGATACCTCAGGTCGTTACGGTCGTGGCGATACCAAATACATATGGTTTATTATTATTTTTCAATAATAAAGGACTTGATAAGAGTAAAAGGGGGATTGTGTGTTATTTGATTACTTGAAACTTTTATTGTTTTCAAACTTTTATTTTTTGCACTTTTTTTTACACTTTTTTATACTTTTTTTACACTTTTTCTCAAGTCCCACTAGGGGACTTGAAGGTCCAACGGTCAGATTTTTTTTTTTCTAATACATTGCACTACCTATGTAGTGCAATGTATTAGATCTGTCAGTCATTCACTGACAGCAAGCCGTTTAGGCTTCGCCTCCCGGCGGGGCCTAAATCGGCTTCCGTAATGGCAGAGCAGGAGACCATTGTGTCTCCTGTTGCCATAACAGCAGTCGCCAGTCCCGATTGCCTGTCAGGGCTGGCGATCTGCTTGTAACCGCTACGATGCAGCAATCGCTTTCGATTGCTGCATCAAAGGGGTTAATGGCAGGGATCGGAGCTAGCTCCGGTTCCTGCCGTTACAGGTGGATGTCAGCTGTACAGTACAGCTGACCTCCACCGCTGATGACGCCGGATCAGCTCCTGACCCGGCGCCATCTTGCCGGCAGCTACGGAAGCCGATCAGGCTCCGCCGCCGGGCGGATCTTGACCGGCTTCGGTGCTAGGCAGACCGGGAGGCCAGTATTAGGCCTCCGGTTGCCATTGCAGCCACCGGAACCCCGGCAATTTCATTGCTGGGGCTCCGATGAGCTGCAAACACCTTAAGTGCAGCGATCGCGTTTGAGCGCTGCACTTAAGGGGTTAATGGCGGGGATCGAAGCTAATTTCGGTCCCCGCCGTTACAGTCGGATGTCAGCTGTAAGATACAGCTGAGATCCGACGATGATGGCACCGACTCAGCTTCTGAGCCGGTGCCAAACGTTTGACGTACATGTACGGCATTTTGCGGGAAGTCAATGCTTTCCATGACGTACATGTACGTCAAATGTCGGGAAGGGGTTAAATATCAGGAGCCAAATATAACGGCACCGATATCTAAATAACAGAGGAAGATCGGAAAAAATTTAAAGTGTCCCAGGGTCTGTACAGCCCTCCCCATTACATGCTGCACTCAGCTGCACATGTATGGGCAGATGAAAGGTTCTCTTTAATTATACAAAAAATAACATTCATTTGCCGAATGTGGACAACCCCTTTAATCCTCATCATATCCGCTCTCATCCTACATGCTATGCAAGTGAATAGATATTTTATACACCATTCACATGCTGTGGAAAAAAAATCAGTGCATATAAATATAATACTCGTGCAGATTCACCAGCACATCTGTGGCAGAAATTCAAGTGTCAGCCTCGGATTTCTGCCACTGATCTTTTGTAAAATATACTCCAGGGTTTGCCATAGGCAAACCCAGAATGTGTGAACACAACCTTACTCTTTATAACCTCTGATCAGTTGGAACTAGCCACAGTATATGTCAGTCCTCTTGGCCAATCTGTTTGCCTTGCACTGAGAACTGAGTAAACTGATTCATTCATCTCTTGTCCTATTTGACTCCATATGATCCTTTTTCTCCAACCAGGATCTACATTTTTAGACCCTCATGTGTGAGATAAGTAGTGTATTTACGGCATGTGCTTGCATATTCCAACATGCTGTTCAAAATAAAATATATTTTAAAATACAGAAATGAGATAATTTGCAGTCTGACTGTCACATGCCAAACCTACCTATTATCCATTTTTTATATGAGTTAATCCTATTCCGCTGTTCCATATAATTAGAACAGCGGGACAGCAGTCCTAGCTTCAGGGTAGTTACCAGTGTCATATTAGCAAAACACGCTATTATATCCTCTACTGTTCAAAACATCTGGTTAATGTGATTTGCACACAGATATAATTAGTAACATTTTCTATATCCAAGGTTAAAAATAAAAGGGACAAATTAAAAAATTCAGCTTTTTCAAATAACAGGTTAGAATATTATCACTAAACTGTAGGGATTCTTCAGAAACTGCAATCTACTTTGGGTGTTATCTAAAAATATACGCATTAAGTCTGAGTTTCAATCATTTTCCTTTGTCCTGGACTGCCTGCCTTCCTCCTTCAAGGTGTTTTCCTGTGGAGAGTGCACTTCCTTCCAGAGGCATGTTCATTTGCTGTAATTGGGTTAGGATACAAAATGTATACTTTGTAAATCGCAATACTATTTTTACCAGATAATTTCAAGCATGCATAGTAACAAAACAATCTTTTTTTTCCTGTTACTTGTACTAATCTGTTACTTTAATTAGAAAAATTGTCAAACAAGTTGACCATTGTTTTTTTTTACTAGACTACGGGCTTGTGCACACGTAGGAATTGCTGCGTATTTTTTTAGTCCGGAATTGAGGATGGAAAATACGCAGCAGAATACAGTAGCAGCAAAGTGGGTGAGTTTCAAAAAAATCTGATGCACACGCTGCGTAAAATTTCCGAAATTGACCAGCAGTGCGTGTTTCTCGTAACTCAGCATGTCAATTCCTGCTGCGGAAAATGGACTGAATTGCTGCGTTTTTCTGAGGAGATGTCACCATCTCCCAGCATTGAGAAAAACGCAGCAAAATACGCAGGAAATTATGCGGTTTTTTTCCACAGTGGATTGTCTGCTACTTTCAACGGAATTGCTGCAGAACTTTTCTACAGCAATTCCGTTACATGTGGACAAGCCGTAACTCTATATGTACATTGCCGTATTATGGCTCTGTATAAGTTCCTAGTTATTCAGAGACGTAATATGTCACTGACAGTAGTCTATGGGCCTACACTAAATCCTTGTGCATGCCTTCGACTTCATATTGCAGGGATGCTTTTAGGGGAGCATATCTCCGTTGTATGATGCCATGCAGATGCAGCTCTTTTATTTCGAACAGACATCCGAATGTGCTCTCTCTCCTTCTATCTCTCTGTAAATATATATATATATATATATATATATATATATATATATACATACATATACACACACTAGTCCTTCTCAATGAATTAGAATATCAACAAAAAGTTAATTTATTTCAGTAATTCAATTTAAAAACTGAAACTCATATATTATATAGATTCATTACACACAGAGTGGTCTATTTCCACCATTTTTTTCTTTTAATGTTGATGATTATGAATGACAGTTAATGAAAACCCAAAATTTTGTCTCTCAAAAAATTTGAATATTGTGTAAAAGTTGAAGATTGTAGACTCATGGTGTTACACTCTAATCAACTAATCAACACAAAACGCCTGCAAAGGTCTCCTAAGAATTTAAATGGTTCAGTAGGCTGCACAATCATGGGGAAGACTGCTGACTTGACAGTTGTCCAGAAGGCAGTCATTGACACCCTCCACAAGGAGGATAAGCCACAAAAGAACATTGCTAAAGAAGCTGGCTGTTCACAGAGTGCTGTATCCAAGCATAGTAATGTAAAGTTGAGAGGAAGGAAAAAGTGTGGTAGAAAAAGGTGCACAAGCAACAGGGATAACCGCAGCCTTGAAAGGATTGTCAAGAAAAGCCCATTCAAGAATCTGGTGGAGATTCACAAGGAGTGGACTGCGACTGGAGTCAGTGCTTCAAGAGCCACCACACAAAGACGTATCCAGGACATGGGCTACAACTGTCTCATTCCTTGTGTCAAGCCACTCATGACCCAGAGACAATGTCAGAAGCATCTTACTTGGGCTAAGGAGACAAAGGACTGGTCTGTTGCTCAGTGGTCCAAAGTCCTGTTTTCAGATGAAAGTAAATTTTGCATTTCATTTGGAAATCAAGGTCCCGGAGTCTGGAGGAAGAGTGGAGAGGCATCAATCCAAGTGTCTTGCGGTCCAGTGTGAAGTTTCCACAGTCAGTGATGGTTTGGGGAGCCATGTTATCTGCTGGTGTTGGTCCACTATGTTATATCAAGTATGGAGTCAACGCAGCCGTCTACCAGGAAATTTTAGAGCACTTCATGCTTCCCTCTGCTGACAAGCTTTATGGGGATGCTGATTTCATTTTCCAGCAGGACTTGGCACCTGCCCACACTGCCAAAAGTACCAATAACTGGTGTAATAACCTCAGTATCACTGCGCTTGATTGGCCAGCAAGCTCGCCTGACCTAAACCCCATAGAGAATCTATGGGGTATTGTCAAGAGGAAGATGAGACACCAGACCCTACAATGCAGTCGAGCTGAAGGCCACTATCAAAGCAACCTGGGCTTCCATAACACCTCAGCAGTGCCACAGGCTGATCGCCTCCATGCCACACCGCATTGATGCAGTAATTCATGCAAAAGGAACCCTGACCAAGTATTGAGTGCATATACTGTACATACTTTTCAGTAGGCCTACATTTCAGTATTGAAATTGGGTTTATTTAACCCCTTCCTGTCGTAAACAACTTTCAGATTTTCATTTTAGTTTTTTCCTCCCCACCTTTCAAAAGTCATAACCTTTTCATTTTTCTGTCGATATAGTCCTATGAGGGCTTGATTTTTGCAGGACGAGTTGTAGTTTTTCGTATTTGTGGGCTAGAAAAGGAAAAAAAAAGCGATTCCTCCATTGTTTTTTTCCGCTTCATTTTTACAGAATTCACTGTGCAATTAAAACAACATGTTAACTTTATTCTGCGGGTCAATACAATTACGGCGATGCCAAATATATATAGTTTTTTCTATATGTTACTACTTTTACAAGGAAAAAACATTACATTTATTTTGTGTTACCAAATTTTGAGAGCCATAACTTTTTTATTTTTCCGTCGATTAAGTGGTATGAGGGCTTATTTTTTGCGGGATAAGCTGTAGTTTTTAATGATACAATTTTGGGATACATGCAAGGTTTTGATCACTTTTTATTCAATTTTTTGTGGGACATGAGGTGACCAAAACATAGCGATTCTGGCATTTTTTTTTATGGCGTACACTGTGCGGGTTAAATAATGATATATTGTAATAGTTCAGACTTTTACTGATGTGGCGATACCAATTATGTTTATTTTATTTTTTTACAATGCTCTAGGGGGAAAATGCGAAAAGGTTTTTTTTTAACATTTAATTATAATTATTTTTTTTTACATAAAAAAACAACTTTATTTTTACTTTTATTTTGCACGGAGGCAGCCGGAGTTGTGGATTAGTGCAGGGTCCGGATGACGGACACGCACCGATCATATACTCATGACCTATCCGGTGGATAAGTCATCAGTTTTCAGAAAGTGTACAACCCCTTTAATCTAATATAAAAAATTGAATGAATAAATAAGCATAATTGATATCCGTAAAGGTCTGAACTATGACAATATAAGGCCCTATTCAAACAACAGGGTTTCCCAGCAGTGTGACGGCCATTCAAAAACGTCCGTCACACGGCCGCTGTAGGAACAATAGACCCCCAAATGGTGCTTCTCACACGACCGTTTTTTTGACGGCCTGGGAAACCGGAAATGAGACATGCCCTATTTTCGGCCATACTCCAGGCCACCCGGCTCCCATTTAAGTCTATGGGACCGGGTAATACACGGCCATCACTTGAATGTGTTCGCTCTCTCCTCCTCCTCCTCACAGTGCGAAATGCATGTGAGGAGGAGTGTATTTTTTTGCTCCCTGTAGGAGCAGAATCCCCAATCCCCGGCCACAGCTTCGGCAACGCTGTGGCCGGGGATTGGGGATTCCGCTCCAGGAGAAGTCCCTGACTTCACTGTCCATATTTGGACACAGTGACTTCTGAATCAGAATCCCCGGCGCTGTGGCCGGTGTTTCCGCTCTAGGAGAAGTCCCTGACCTCACTGTCCATATATGGACCCAGTGACATCAGGGACTTCTGAAGCGGGATACCCGGCGCTGTGGCCGATGTCTCCACTCCAGGAGAACTCCCTGACTTCACTGTCCATATATGGACATTGAAGTCAGGGACTTTTCCTGGAATGGTACCCTACGGTGGCGCTATCTACAGAAAGGTAGGGGGGGGGGCTATGTAAAAGGGTGCTGTGTAGAACTACCTATAGGGGGCTGTGTGGCATTACCTGCAGGGGGCTGTGTGGCATTACCTACAGGGGGCTGTGTGGCATTACCTACAGGGTCTGTGTGGCATTACCTACAGGGGGCTGTGTGGCACTACCTACAGGGTGCTGTGTGGCATTACCTACAGGGAGCTGTGCGGCATTACCTACAGGGGGCTGTGTGGCATTACCTACAGGGGGCTGTGTGGCATTACCTACAGGGGGCTGTGTGGCATTACCTACATTGGGCTGTGTGGCATTATCTACAAGGGGTCTGTGTGGCACTACCTACAGGGGGCTGTGTGGCATTACCTACAGGGGTCTGTGTGGAACTACTTACAGGGGGGCTGTGTGGCACTACCTAAAAGGGGGGCTGTATGGCACTACCTACAGGGGGGGCTGTGGCAGTATCTATAGAGAGCAGTGTGTGGCATTATCTAAGAGGGAATTGTGTGGCAAAAAATGTACAAATTAAATTAATCAGTTTTTAAAATGGACAGGGAAAAAAACGGATGCAAAATAGGTCAAAATCGGGCGTTAAAAATGGAAACATAGCCCGGAACGGAAACGGAATGGATGCAAAACGGCCGAGAAAAACTGACCAAAATGGACGATTTTATCGGCCGACACTCGGACCCTGTCATGTGAATAGAGCCTAACATTATTTAACCTGAACAGTAAATACTATAAAAACAAAAACTATTTAAAACTTCTAAAAGTAGTAAAACATAAATAAAAATATAAATTTGTTATCACTGTAATCGTATTGACCACAGTTAGGGTATGTGCACACGACCTCTTTTCAGACATAATGGAGGTGCTTTATGCCTCGAATTACACCTTAAATGACGGCACCAATACGTCGGCAAACATCTGCCCATTGCTTGCAATGGGTCTTACGATGTTCTGTGCAGACGAGCTGTCATTTTACGCATCACTGTCAAAAGACGGCTCGTAAAATTACGCCCACAGCAAAGAAGTGCAGGACACTTCTTGGGACGTTTTTGGAGCCGTTTTCTCATGGACTCTATTGAAAACAGCTCCAAAAACGGCCGTAAAAAAACGCTGCGAAAAACGCGAGTTGCTCAAAAAACGTCTGAAAATCAGGAGCTGTTTCCCCTTGAAAACAGCTCTGTATTTTCAGACGTATTTTGTTAATCGTGTGAACATACCCTTAACGTGATGTTTTTACCACACGGTTGACACTGAAAAAAATTAATAAAAAACAATGGAGGAATCACAGTTTTTTTCCCATTCCACACCACAAAGAATTTATTTTCAGTTTTCCAGTACATTTTATGGTACAATAAATGGTGCTGTGATAAACTTCAACTTGTCCTGCAAAAAACAAGCCCTCATACCACTATATTGATGGAAAAATAAAAAAGTTATGGCTTTTTCAATGCGAGGAGGAAAAATTTCAAATTAAAAACCCCAAAAATGGTTAAATATTGATCTTTGTTTTTTATGTACTTGTTTCAGCTCATATCAATATATTGTTATTATTATTATTATGAAACTTTCAGTAGATTTAAAATATTATATTTCATGTGTATTATTAAGCGTGCACCATTACAGGAGGCAGCTAACAGCACATATTGGTATGCATATAAGCACTATTATTATTTTTCCGTTTTATGACACATTCTTGAGATTCAATATACGGAGAAAACACTGTGTAGAAAAACAGTAATAATAATGATAATAATAATAATAATAATAATAATAATAATAGTAACAATAGTAATAAAATACAAGACATTTGTTTTTGTTTTTTTTAAAAATGAGTGAAAAAAACATGCAAAATAAAAAAGCTTAAATTGAGTTAAGCTTTTTTATGTAAAAAAATTTGCTATTTCATTAAATTAAGTAATGAAAAAAATAGGATATAAAAAAAGTATAATAATTTTATATGAATGGAAATAGAGACATCTAGTGTTGTAAAAGGAAGAATGCCTGAAGAACTGCCAACGTGTAAAAAAAAAAAAATCAAACTGAAGACTATAATTAGTTGCTGAATTTATTACACAGGCTCTATATCTATATCTATATCTATATCTATATCTATATATAGATATATATATCTATATATATAGATATAGATATATCTATATATCTATATATCTATATATATATATATATATATATATATATATATATATATATACACCAGTAGAAAAAACGTCAGCACTCTATTTCAACGTACAAATTCCAGTAATGAAGGGTGCCAGCTGATAGTCCCGATCCAAAGACCATACGCATATCCAAGAAGAAAATTCAGCAGCACTCCAATGATCAAGGTGAAAAAAAAGTGAAATTTATTGTGCCAACATGGCAATGCAACGTTTCCGTCCCACCTTGGGACCTTTCTCAAGCATAGTGATACATACATATTCAGTGGTTTATATAGTGTGTATCCAATCAGTATTGTCAATCTCATTAAAATAATGAGGTTGATATATACATCTCAAAACAACGTGATACAAACAATGAAAGAGTATCGAAGTGACATAAATCGATACATATAGTGAAAACAATAAGTTGATGTTAAAAGCAACATAAAACATACATTTTTCATGCAAGAAAAGACATAATTCGATAAATCACAATATTCACCAGCTGGGTGAAAATCGGAGACTGCACGACCACTTAGCCAATCAGAAAGCAGGTATTGTTGTTTGACGTATGACGCCTGTCATTCACAGCCCGTATCTGTCCGGCTCCAATGCGCATGCGTCGGATCAGTCCGGACCGGATATGACGTCTCGCTTTAGTAACTAGGATACCGATCGTTTAGTAAACAGAGTCCTCTCAGCATTCAGTTGTACGTGGTCGATCAGTATATCCCGGAGATGACATGTCGCTCCGAGAGTTTAACATATCGATCGCCAAAAAACGATTGTATACAATATAGATAGGAAATATAAATCAAATAAGAAAATTGCTCATACTGTTTTTACACAGCACCTAAAGGGTAAATATACCCAAATGTTATACATGCATGGAAATAGGCAGTTTACCGCACATCATAATTAGAAGGTCAAAAGATTATTCATGATAATATATAAGTAAATAAACCAGTAGAGTCCACACGAGGAAGACGGGATCCCGATCACATTCTGTGTTCGGCGGTCTCCATCATTCAGGTTCGTGGAAAGAAACGCACACAGCTGTCGTGTACGCGATCCCAGCCATATCGCCTATAACTCGTGTAGCGGACTCAAGGTATTTTGAAATAATAAAAATAAAAAAGAAGGGAGAGATGTGCCGTAAATACAACCCAGCCATGGAAAAAACAAGAAAGAAACGAATAGAATATCAAATATGCTGAATAACAGACACATTGAGCAAGAGAACAATTCAACCATCTTTCCATCACAAATATAGCTTATATTGGTTTATCGTAATATCAATAAAGATGATCTGAAGTGGTCCTGCAGTCCCATATATATAGATACAGTGAAGGAAATAAGTTTTTGATCCCTTGCTGATTTTGTAAGTTTGCCCACTGTCAAAGACATGAACATTCTAGAATTTTTAGGCTAGGTTAATTTTACCAGTGAGAGATAGATTATATAAAAAAAAAAATGAAAATCACATTGTCAAAATTATATATATTTATTTGCATTGTGCACAGAGAAATAAGTATTTGATCCCTTTGGCAAACAAGACTTAATACTTGGTGGCAAAACCCTTGTTGGCAAGCACAGCAGTCAGACGTTTTTTGTAGGTGATGATGAGGTTTGCACACATGTTAGATGGAATTTTGGCCCACTCCTCTTTGCAGATCATCTGTAAATCATTAAGATTTCGAGGCTGTCGCTTGGCAACTCGGATCTTCAGCTCCCTCCATAAGTTTTCGATGGGATTAAGGTCTGGAGACTGGCTAGGCCACTCCATGACCTTAATGTGCTTCTTTTTGAGCCACTCCTTTGTTGCCTTGGCTGTATGTTTTGGGTCATTGTCGTGCTGGAAGACCCAGCCACGAGCCATTTTTAATGTCCTGGTGGAGGGAAGGAGTTTGTCACTCAGGATTTGGCGGTACATGGCTCCATCCATTCTCCCATTGATGCGGTGAAGTAGTCCTGTGCCCTTAGCAGAGAAACACCCCCAAAACATAATGTTTCCACCTCCATGCTTGACAGTGGGGACGGTGTACTTTGGGTCATAGGCAGCATTTCTCTTCCTCTAAACACGGCGAGTAGAGTTAATGCCAAAGAGCTAAATTTTAGTCTCATCTGACCACAGCACCTTCTCCCAATCACTCTCAGAATCATCCTGATGTTCATTTGCAAACTTCAGACGGGCCTGTACATGTGCCTTCTTGAGCAGGGGGACCTTGCGGGCACTGCAGGATTTTAATCCATTACGGCGTAATGTGTTACCAATGGTTTTCTTGGTGACTGTAGTCCCAGCTGCCTTGAGATCATTAACAATTTCCCCCCGTGTAGTTTTCGGCTGAGCTCTCTCCTTCCTCAGGATCAAGGATACCCCACGAGGTGAGATTTTGCATGGAGCCCCAGATCGATGTCGATTGACAGTCATTTTGTATGTCTTCCATTTTCTTACTATTGCACCAACAGTTGTCTCCTTCTCACCCAGCGTCTTACTTATGGTTTTGTAGCCCATTCCAGCCTTGTGCAGGTCTATGATCTTGTCCCTGACATCCTTAGAAAGCTCCTTGTGCAGCATCCCAGAAGATACCCTTCTGGTTCCCTGTTATTTGTATGTCATGCATTGTATGTGTTTTACATGTCTTTATTATTTTTCACACAGTGTGCTGTTCACCAGCTGAAGAGAAGGATGAAGGTATCAGTGGGGAGCCACTAGAGGGTGCATTGTACATCTAGCATTGTTTGAAAAGGGGGTGGAGCCTGGCTACAGCCCTAGAGCCTCACTCTGACTCTGTCTCACAGTCTACACAGAGGAGTCGGGTCGTGTCTGTGAGGAGACAGACATGTCTGCTAGCTGCTCTGACACAGCAGATTAATACAATCCTTTCAACTGGCAACAGGTCTCAGCACCTGCAGCCCAATGCAAGAGGAGGAACAGTAAGGAGATTGTAACCAGCATATCATCTCTATCATCACCACAGCAAGTATTATTTAGCTGAAAAGCTGTCTGTCTGTTTCTGAGGAGAAGTCTATATAATATTGGGCCTCAGAACTCCTGCTGGCGCTGTTACCGGTTCTGCCGCATGCCACAATTAATATAAGAAGTGTCTATCAAGTCACTCAACTACAACCCTCATCACTGAGAAAAGTGAGTTCATTTATTACACACGCTGCTGGAAAAGTGAATGATTTCTAGATATAGCTGGACAATTGAAACCCTCATTGGTCACCCACTGGTCCCTTCTTCCCCTCAACTGCTGAAGTGGACAGAAGATAACGTGCCTCCATTTTGGAAGACTGTATAAAGTTCTTCAGTAAACGTGAGTTATTCAAATCCCCTGTGTCGTCTGGTCCCTGCACTGCATAACATCAAGGGCACCCCACATACCACCTTGCCAGGCGCACACATACTACTACCACCATCACGGGAGTTGCTACGGGGGAAAAGACTATCACCACCATCATCCATAGTGCAGCCCCCCTGTCACTGTGCCAGCCCGAGAAGGAGCGAGGGAGGAGAGGTAGAGATTCCTACAGATACCTCAGGCCATACACCGTGCACTTCACTACTGCTCCCATCCTCCTGGGAAGCTCTTCCTCGTGGTTGCTGCATATAAACTTTGGCGTCACGAACAGGATACGTTTAAATCTCATGTGGGCCCCAAACCAGAGAGACTTTGTCCCAAAGCCCTGGTCCCCACCGTACAAAGCTGCAACCGCAGCTGCAAGAGACTATTTCAGCCCCAAAAGGGGTTAAAATCACTGTTTCCCGGCAGTTCCAGCCCAAAAGGGGTTAATCCGCCATTTTACCTCACAAACTGCTGCGTCACAGTTCCATTTACCCGCTCCAGACAGGTTAACCTGCGGCGCCAGTCTAGCGGCACCATCTGGATGATTATAGGAACTCACAATATCCAGCACAGGCAAGAGGGAACGGACGAAAACTGCTAGGCGCCGCCATCTTGGATGAGTGAAGCCTCTGCACGGCACCTCCACCGCGGATCCCCTGCAACCAGCAACTCTCCCAAAAACATCACAGGAGAGCAACGGAACAGCCCGGTAACAAAGTACAGCCCAGAGGGAAGCAACAGCATACCATCGGTGAGTCCCGATTCAATTGGCCATCAAGTTAACCCCTGCTGTACCACCACCGGTGCCCAATAAAAAGCCCGGGAGCATCCTGGACATCACTCCGGACCCAATAAAAAGTCCGGGAGCACCTTTAACAAGACCCCCGACTCAGTTAAAAGTCCGGGAGCGCCAATAATAGACATTGGAAAAATTTAAAGGGACAGTAACAATGTCGGACTCAAGTGACACGGAAGAGCCCGGTCTCAGCACGGTCACTACACCGGCCATGACAGAAAGAACAACACCTGCTGCAGCACCCTGCATCATGCCGCTGTCCATGCCCTACTATGCAGGGGCCCCATGGCTGCCCCACTACAAAGGTGAACCACACACCTTAAAAGACTTTAGAAAAAAGATGCTTGCCATGTTCCGCCTCTACCCCATTCCAGAAGAACAGAAGGTAGAGATCTTAATGGGACAACTACAAGATGTGGCCCTAAAAGAAGTGGAGTCCTGGCCACGTATCCAAAAGAAGGCTGTGGATCAGATCCTGGTCCAGCTACGTACCACCTTTGAGCCCAAATCCATCTCTGAGCTCAGGATGAGGTTCATGGACAGAGTTCAGCAACCAGGTGAGACACTCCGAAATTTTGCTCTTTCCTTACAGGAGACCATGAGAGCCATGATACAAGCCGACCCCCATGAGGCTGAAAAAGCAGACAGAATCCTGAGGGAGCAGTTCATTGAAGGAGTCGCCTCAGATTCCATGAGTCATCAACTACAAATGATGTCCGTCCAGAACCCTGACAGCACCTTCCATGAGTTTAAAGAACTGGCCATAGAGGTACTAGAAAGAAGGCCCAGAAGAAGAACAGTCAGGGCTACCACCCCTCTTAAAGAGGCAGAAGAGGAACCTGCCCCAGTAGCACCACATCCAACACCTTGCAAGCCCATCACCTACCAGGCTACACAGGCTCAAATCACAGCTGGAGGAGATCAGTACCAAGATCAACTGAAACTCATTGCCAAAAGCCTGGAGCAAGTCTGCCAACGACTGGAGAATCTAGAAGCCAGCTCTCCAGTAAAATGTGAGCTGCCAACATCTAGAGACAGTTATCCAAATAGTCCTAGCAAGGGCTACCGCAATAGTCCCAACAAAACGTCGACAGATCGCTTTGATGAACATGGGAGACCTGCCTGCAGACACTGCCATAAGATAGGTCACCAAGAACGTCAATGCTGGGCGTTAAACGGACGTCTCCCGAGGCAGAGGACCATTCCTCGGGAGGAGAAATAATAGGTCCCAAAGATCCAAAATGGCTGCCACGGTTTGTCGGACCTCGTCCAGAAGTTACCATCCGCATTAATGGAGTACCATTTGCTGCCCTCCTGGATACGGGATCCCAAGTGACAACCATCCAGCAGGCCGCCTTTGAACAACACTGGAGTAGCGAGATCCTGATGCAACCTCCAGAAGCCTGGTTAGACGTCATCGCTACCAACGGCCAGTCCCTACCTCTGCACGGGTACTGGGAGCCTACTGTCCAAGTGGGAGGAGTGCACTTACCTCAGCAAGGAGTCCTCGTGATCAAAGTTAAAGATCAAGGACAACCCACAGTAATTCTGGGAATGAACATCCTAAAGCACTGCTATGGAGAAATGCTAGAGGCCATACGACAATCCGTCCCCACGGCTTCCCAGGCTGCCCAGAAGGTAATACACAAGACCATCCGTGTACTGGCTGCCCAACAGCGATTCACCAACGCCAGAGGAGAGATCTGCAGAGCTCGCATCAAGGACCACCATCCAGTAACCCTAAAACCTGGCACAGAAACACTGCTATGGTGTCGGGCCCGTTCAGGCCTACAAGGACTTGACTACCAAGCCCTAGTGGAACCAATACCACTAGATGAACATCCAATGGTTATGGCTGCCCGAAGTTTAGTGACTGTGGTCGAAGGGAAAGTACCCATCCGTCTTCTCAACTTAGGAGACCATTCAGTAACCCTGAGGAAGTACTACCCTGTAGCACAGCTGTCCCAACTCAGTGTGCAAGACCTGGTGGACATTCCAACTGTCACCGCTAAACAGGCTGCACAGCAACTAAAGACGTCAGAAGAAGCACCAGTAACACCCTGGTGGGGAGAAATCCATGTGGGAACTGCAACAACACCTGCCTACCAGATCCAAGGAGTACTTGAAGTGGCTCAGGATAGCCATGAAGCCTTCAGTAAGCATCCTCTGGACAATGGGAGAGCAAAAGACATTGAGCACACTATTCCCACTGGTACTCATCCTCCCATTAAGGAAAGACACAGGCCTATACCACCTGCCCTATACCAAGACGTGAAGCAGATGGTCCACGACATGAAAGAGGCCAAAGTCATCCAAGAAAGTCACAGCCCCTGGGCTGCACCACTAGTTCTTGTCAGGAAGAAAGATGGCAACCTTCGCTTCTGTGTGGATTACAGAAAAATTAATAACATTACCCACAAGGATGCCTATCCTCTTCCAAGGATTGAAGAATCTCTGACAGCCCTGGGATCAGCTGCCTACTTCTCTACACTGGATCTCACAAGTGGTTACTGGCAAGTACCAATGTCTCCAGCTGATAGGGAGAAGACAGCCTTCACCACCTCAATGGGCTTATTCGAGTTCAATTGCATGCCCTTCGGACTGTGCAATGCTCCTGGAACATTCCAAAGGCTGATGGAAAGATGCCTAGGTCACAGGAACTTTGAGACTGTGCTCCTATACCTGGATGACGTCATAGTCTACTCCAAGTCCTATGAAGATCATCTCAAGCATCTAGCTGAAGTGTTCCAGGTCCTAACCAAAAATGGCTTAAAAATCAAACCCTCCAAGTGTCACCTCCTCCAACCTCAAGTCCAGTACTTGGGACATATAGTGAGCGCAGAAGGCATAAAGCCAGATCCTGAGAAGATAGCTGCTGTCCACAGTTGGCCTACACCTACCACTGTGAAGGAAGTAAGAAGCTTTCTCGGATTTGCCGGGTACTACCGGAGATTCATTCCTCATTTTGCCCGCATCGCTGAACCGCTACAAGAACTCTTGAGGGGGCACCCTAAAGAACACTTGAAGAGGAGAATTCCCATTAACTGGAAAGAAGAACAAGAAATTGCCTTCCAGTTACTAAAAAGATTATTGACTGAACCACCCATTCTGGGCTACCCAGATTACAGCCTGCCCTTCCATCTTTACACAGATGCAAGCAACCAAGGACTTGGTGCAGTGCTGGCCCAACAACAAGGAGACAAAGAAAGAGTGATCGCCTATGCAAGTAGAGCACTCAAAGGAGCTGAAAGAAACGATCAGAACTATAGTTCCTTCAAGCTGGAGTTCCTTGCATTGGTCTGGGCCGTCACAGAGAAGTTTAAGGACTACCTTGCCGCTTCTTCCTTCACTGTCTTCACAGATAACAACCCGCTAGCACACCTGAACACCGCAAGGCTGGGAGCCTTAGAACAGAGATGGGCTTCACGATTAGCAAATTACAACTTCGTGGTCAAATACAGAACAGGCAAGTCCAACATCAATGCGGATGCCTTGTCCCGCCTGCCTACAGGAGAAGACCCGGAGAATCCTGATGATGACAACTACAAAGAGGAAGTAGAGATGCCTGCATTCTACAACCGCTTTGCAGATCCTGATGCTATCAACAACAAAACCCAGGTACATTGTTCTTCCCAACAGGCCAAGAAGCAGTCACCAGAACAAGAACAATGGGCCCTGTTGCAAGCTGAGAGCAGAGTCATTGGAGATATCCTAGACTACCTGGATACCAAAAAAATACCCATTAGAATCCGCCGAGGCAACACAGACCCAGAACTACTTCGCCTTTGGAGACAAAGGAAACGTCTCTTTGAAGAGAATGGTCTGCTGCTGAGGAGAGTGCTGGATCCCATCACCAGTAATCGGCTGCACCAAATTGTCATCCCAAGGAGAGATGCCAAAGTTGTCCTTGAGGCATACCACAACAAGTCTGGACACTTTGGAGTTCAAAAGACAGAAGCTACAATTCGCAGAAGATTCTATTGGATCGGAATTAGAGGTGATGTCGAGAAATGGTGTCAAGAATGTACTGCTTGTGCCTTAGCAAGAGGAGAGAAGCCAAACCAAAAGGCCCCTCTGCATCCTATCGTGAGTCATCGACCGCTGGAGATCGTGGCCATCGACCATGTGAAAATGGAGCCAAGTAGAACAGGATACACCTATGCCATGACCATCATCGACCATTACACCAAATTCACAGTCGCAGTACCAGTAAAGGACTTGACAGCAAAGACCACCGCTGCAGTCTTCCTAAAAACTTTCCTTCTACCCTATGGCTGTCCTGAGAAGATCTTGACAGATAGAGGTTCTGCATTTGAATCCCAACTATTTCAGGAACTTTGTCAGCTGTACAACTGTAAGAAACTAAGAACAACCGCTTACCATCCCCAAGGAAATGGGTTGTGTGAGAAGATGAACCAGATTCTGATTGAGATGCTCAGAACTTTACCGCCTCATCAGAGAGCTGTCTGGCCAAATCATTTGCCTGAGTTGGTGTACATCTACAACAACACTATGCAAGCCTCCACAGGTTACACCCCATACTTCCTATTGTTCGGAAGACAAGGAAAGCTGCCTTCAGACATTTCATTGAATGTGTCCGTTCCAGATGACTTGAACCCTCTACCAACCACAGAGTGGGTGAGTGAACACCAAAGACGCATGGCTGATGCAAATGAAATTGTTGAAGCTAGGATGGAAGAAGCGAGAAAGAAGCAACAACATGATTATGACCAACATGCTAATGCTAAACCCTTTCAAGTTGGAGACCTTGTCTGGTTGAAAAACTTTCAAAGAACCAGCAAATTGGACACTAAGTGGGAAAGAATCCCTTATACCATCAAGGCTGTCCCATACCAAGGAACAGATATCTATGAGATCCAAAGAGATGGTAAACAACCGCAAATTGTCCACCGTAACAGGCTTAAACTGTGCCTACAAGATCAACAGTTGCCTACCATTGAACAGGAAATATCAATTGAAGAACCAGTTGCAATTGATCTACCAGAAGTAACTGAAGCTATTGAAGCAACAACTACTGAGTCCTCAACTCAAGAGCAACACTTGGACATAAAGAACCCACTGAGTTGGTGGTTTACCCCAATTTTGTCATTCCTTGCACCTGATCCTACACCTACAGTGTCTACAACTCACACAGAGGACAGATCACATCATGTACCTAATGTTGTTGTACCTGAACCTGTCAGGAGATCAGAGAGAACCACTAAAGGAGTGAAACCAGTTCACTATAGGGATTGAATATAATTGCAAGTAGGGAACAAGAAAGACTCTTATGTTCTAGAGCCCCTTCTTCATTTCTTCATTTATTCCTATCCAAGTTAGGCCGAAGCCTACCAACCCTTGTTACGTTCAAGAGGGAATATCCCCATAGACTCTGACGTACCAGAGCCCCTCATATCCTAAGTGCCATAAACTGTTGGACACTGCCGCTCATCTTGACTTGAGACTTCTGCCCCTCATCTTCCAACTGTTACAGAAGAAATCTTCGCCCCTATTCCCCCTTCGAGAGTCAAGAATACAGGAATACAATGTTATTAAGATGTTTGCATTTCATGTTAACCCTTTTTACATCT
Organism: Rhinoderma darwinii; assembly: GCF_050947455.1. Classification (NCBI taxonomy): domain Eukaryota; kingdom Metazoa; phylum Chordata; class Amphibia; order Anura; family Rhinodermatidae; genus Rhinoderma; species Rhinoderma darwinii. Next base: position 144,756,435 of record NC_134690.1, read on the forward strand.
TTTAGGCTGTTCATATCCAAGAAAACGACGAGGACGTCTTGTCTTAAGTCCGGGAGTATGCAGCATCCCAGAAGATACCCTTCTGGTTCCCTGTTATTTGTATGTCATGCATTGTATGTGTTTTACATGTCTTTATTATTTTTCACACAGTGTGCTGTTCACCAGCTGAAGAGAAGGATGAAGGTATCAGTGGGGAGCCACTAGAGGGTGCATTGTACATCTAGCATTGTTTGAAAAGGGGGTGGAGCCTGGCTACAGCCCTAGAGCCTCACTCTGACTCTGTCTCACAGTCTACACAGAGGAGTCGGGTCGTGTCTGTGAGGAGACAGACATGTCTGCTAGCTGCTCTGACACAGCAGATTAATACAATCCTTTCAACTGGCAACAGGTCTCAGCACCTGCAGCCCAATGCAAGAGGAGGAACAGTAAGGAGATTGTAACCAGCATATCTTCTCTATCATCACCACAGCAAGTATTATTTAGCTGAAAAGCTGTCTGTCTGTTTCTGAGGAGAAGTCTATATAATATTGGGCCTCAGAACTCCTGCTGGCGCTGTTACCGGTTCTGCCGCACGCCACAATTAATATAAGAAGTGTCTATCAAGTCACTCAACTACAACCCTCATCACTGAGAAAAGTGAGTTCATTTATTACACACGCTGCTGGAAAAGTGAATGATTTCTAGATATAGCTGGACAATTGAAACCCTCATTGGTCACCCACTGGTCCCTTCTTCCCCTCAACTGCTGAAGTGGACAGAAGATAACGTGCCTCCATTTTGGAAGACTGTATAAAGTTCTTCAGTAAACGTGAGTTATTCAAATCCCCTGTGTCGTCTGGTCCCTGCACTGCATAACATCAAGGGCACCCCACATACCACCTTGCCAGGCGCACACATACTACTACCACCATCACGGGAGTTGCTACGGGGGAAAAGACTATCACCACCATCATCCATAGTGCAGCCCCCCTGTCACTGTGCCAGCCCGAGAAGGAGCGAGGGAGGAGAGGTAGAGATTCCTACAGATACCTCAGGCCATACACCGTGCACTTCACTACTGCTCCCATCCTCCTGGGAAGCTCTTCCTCGTGGTTGCTGCACTTGGTCTTGCCCATGTTGTAGAGGTTAGAGTCAGACTGATTAATTGAGTCTGTGGACAGGAGTCTTTTATACAGGTGACCATTTAAGACAGCTGTCTTTAATGCAGGCACCAAGTTGATTTGGAGCGTGTAACTGGTCTGGAGGAGGCTGAACTCTTAATGGTTGGTAGGGGATCAAATACCTATTTCTCTGTGCACAATGCAAATAAATATATATATAATTTTGACAATGTGATTTTCTTTTTTTTAAATATAATCTATCACTGGTAAAATTAACCTAGCCTAAAAATTCTAGACTGTTCATGTCTTTGACAGTGGGCAAACTTACACAATCAGCAAGGGATCAAATACTTATTTCCTTCACTGTATATATATTCCCCCTATTATTTTGAAATGTAAATATCACACAGTGCTGTATTGCATTTTGATAAAATGTTAAATCGTTTGGCTTGATAAAAAATGAAGACCAATTGAATGCCGGCTTTCAGTTTTTCTGATGATATATTAATTATTAAAACTAAACTAGAAAAATATTTCCAAAAACTATTTTACATTTTTTTAAGCGTCATAATAAATCTCAATACATTTTATTCAAGATGAAGCTACCAGGCTTCCGCTAAGATTTTTTTTTCCTTTCCCTTTCTAATCAAACCCACGTGTTAAATTTTAGATAAATCTGGTGTAAAACAAAATCCAGGGTAGCATTATTTCTTCAGGTGGTATAGGTCTCCTAAATGTTAAAGTTTAGGGTATGTTCACACGCAGTGTTTTCAGGCATATTTTAGGGCGTAAACGCCTAAAAATATGTCTTGAAAAATGCTTGTGAAGCACCAATAAACAGCTTCCTATTGTAATCAATGGGAAAAACTGCGTTTTGTTCAGACTGAGCGTTTTTTTACGCCACTGTTTTAACAAAAAGGCACGTAACAAGACACAATGTAAAAAGAAGGAGCATGTCACTTCTTGAGTCATTTTTGGAGCTGTTTTTCATAGGATTTATTGAAAAGCATCTCGAAAAACGTCTCAAAAACCGTTTTCTGTTTCAAATACAGCTGAAAATCAGAGTTTGTTTTCCCTTGAAAACAGCTCCGTAATTTTCAGCCGTTTTTCATTGTGCGTGTGAACATACCCTAACCATCAAGTGACCATCAACTTTAAAGGCACGCTCAGACAAGGCAGATTTTTTCCGCTGCAAATGTTGGTGCAGATTCGTGCCAATTACGCAACGAATCTGCAGCAACATTTGCATATTTGACAGGTAATTCAGATGTTGCGGATATCACAGCGGACTTGCCACAGATTTCAGTTTTTGAATTTCCACAGTGAAATTCCGCTGCTTCTCCGCAACACAATGTGCATGCTGCGGAGTGAAAATTCTGCACCGCAGCCTAAATTCCGCACAGTTATTTTCCGCAATGTCTGAACTAAGTTTCCTAAAAATGTATAGGAACCAATGTAAAAAACGACTGCTGCAGATTTCCACTGCGGACTGTCCGCAGCGGAATTCAACAGCAATTCCGCCACGTCTGAATGTGGCCATAGGCTGGATTCCCACAGTGCAGATTTGCTACAGATTTTGCATGTGTTTTTTAAGTAAAAATCAAGAACCGAACCTAAACAGACCTTATAGGTCTGCTCTCCTGGATCCAATTCTGGTTTTGGCTTAGAAAATGCAGGCAAAATCTGCACTGGGTCGGATACGCTGCGCAAAATGATCACGCAGCATGTTCAACCTGGAACCCGCAGTACATTCCGTCCAAAAAATTCACACCACATTGGGGTGCGGTTTTTCGAACTGAATTTCCGCTGCGAAAGAAAGTTGTTCATACTTACTCACTCGGTCTTCTCTGCCCGTAGTCCGTTCTCCTACGATGACGTTGCAGGGCATGTGACGTTGCAGCCTGTGATTGGCTTCAGCAGTCACATGGGATGAAATGTGATACCAAGAGGCCAAACTGCAGGAAGAAGTTCTGGGTAAGTATGTTTTTTTTTGTTTTCTGTAGTTGGGATTTTTATGGCTGCGAATACGCCGCAAAAGTCACAACACGGCTTTCTGTTGCGGGATTTGCCTCCCCATTTAATTCAATGGGGAAAACCTGCAACAGAAAATCAGCTAAAACGCAGCATAAATTGACATGCTGCAGGATTAAATTCCGCACTGCAGGTCAATTTATTAACGTTTACGCTGCGGTTTTTTTCCCACAGCGTGAGCATTATATTTTCTGTCTCATCCATTTTGCTGCTGCTGTAAATGCTGTGGAATTCCCGCACAGAATTCTGTTGCGGAAATTCTGCAGCGTTTATGCTGGGTGGGAACCCTAAGGGCACATCCAGACGTGGCGGAATTGCTGTGGAATTCCGCTGTGGACAGTCCGCAGTGGAATTCTCCAGCGGCCGTTTTGTACAATTGTTTCAATACATTTTTAGGCAAGTTAGTTCAGACGTTGCGGAAAACTCCGCTGTGGACCATAGGCTGCAGTGCAGAATTTTCCCTCCGCAGCATGCACTGTCTGTTGCGGAGAAGAAGCGGAATTTCACTGCGGATTTCAGCCTTTGCAATACAAAAACTGAAATCTGAGGCAAGTCCACTGTGTTTTCTGCAACGTCTGAATTACCTGTCAAATATGCAAATTTTGGTGCAGATTTGTTGCGTAATTGCCCCAAATCTGCACCCACATTTGCAGCGGAAAATCTCTGCCACGTCTGGACGTGCCCTTAGGGTGCAGTCACACGCAGCAGATTTTGTTGCAGACATTTCAGCGAACTTGCAGAAATCCAAAAACCTGCTGTAGAAACAACCCCATTTAGATGAATGGAACTGATGAACTTAGATGTAATCGATAAAAGCTGAATCCTGCATTTCATTTTTAGCAGTCCTGCTGACTTGACAGATTCGGCTTTGACGGAAGCAGGGGCGTAGCTAAAGGCTCATGGGCACCAATGCAAAAGTTCTCAGGGGGGCTGCAAACCTCTCATGGCCGACGGCCAACAGCTTTCAGCTGTATCGCTAAGTGACCCAACAATGCAGCACTAGCAGCCAGGGGCGTCACTAAGGACTTAAAATGTCAGTGGAAATAGCCCCAATACATAAGTGTCCGCCCAAAAAAATGTGTGTGTGTAAATGAGACAGCATATCTATAGCACTACGACCCTATAAACTATGGATAGGATTAGATACAGTGGCTTAGCAGACAGTATCACACATGATAGGATTACATACAGAGCTCAGCAGACAGTATCATACATGATAGGATTACATACAGAGCTCAGCAGACAGTATCACACATGATAGGATTAGATACAGGGCTCAGCAGACAGTATCACATATGATGGGATTAGATACACAGCTCAGCAGACAGTATCACACATGATAGGATTAGCTACAGGGCTCAGCAGTCAGTATCACACATGATAGGATTAGATATAGGGCTCAGCAGACAGTATCACACATGATAGGATTAGATACTCGCTGACATTGCGGCTCCAGCGCTGGACTCAGGAAAGGTAAGAATAATAATTGGTTTGCTTCTTTATGTGCTACTAATTATTTTTGTGTGTTTGTGTTATTTTACAGGTTCGATCGTTGGACTACGTCTGATTCGAGGACTACTTCAATGACAGCGGTTTTTTATTCTCAATAAAATGGTTAATGGGGGTTGTGTTTTTTTATTTCAATAAAATATTTTTTCTATGTCCTTGTATTTTTTTAAACTTTATTATTACCGCCTCAGTAATAGCTGCTGGCTGATTGACAACGTCTATTACTAAGGCAGGGTTTAATGTTATGCCGGTGCAGAGGCTAACACTAACCCCCATTATTACCCCGGTACCCACCGCCACCAGGGGTACCGGGAAGAGCCGGGTACGATCCAGTACCTGACCATCTGTAGTGATGTTCGGCACCAGGGCGGCCGCAGGCTGGTATTATAACGCCGAAAACAGTGGCCCTCCCCACCCTGGTAATGCTAGGCTGCTGCCGTGTTGTATCTGGCTGGTTATGAAAATTGGGGGGGGGACCCCACATCGTTCTTTCCAATTATAATTATTATTTTTTTTTTTAAATGACGTAGGGTCCCCCCCATTTTTTTATAACCAGCCAGATACAATAAAGCAACAGCAGCCTAGCATTACCAGGGTGGCCCGTCCCAGCCTGATAATACCAGCCTGCGGCCGCCCCGGTGGCCAACCATCGCTACAGATGGTCGGGTACTGGATCGTATTCCGCTCTTCCCAGCACCCCTGGTGGCGGTAGGTCCGGGGTTTTAATGGGGGTTAGTGTAATCCTCTGCACCGGCTAACACTAAGCCCTTGCGTATACGATTCAGGTTATAGGTCCCGCGTAGATCCAGCTTAGTGAAAACCTTGGCTCCACGAATCCTATCGAAGAGCTCAGAGATAAGCAGCAAGTAGTACTTGTTTTTTACCGTGACTTGGTTTAACCCATTGTAATCAATGCACGGTCGGAGTGAGCCATAATTTTTCTCCACGAAGAAGAATCAGGCTCTAGCTGGTGAAGTATACTTCCTGATGAACCCTCTCGCCAGTTACTCCTTGATATACTCTGACATGGCCTGGGTTTCAGGCAAGGAAAGCAGGTAGACACTCCCACAAGGGACTGAGGCTCCAGGGAGGAACTCTATAGGACAGTCATATCGACGATGAGGAGGAAGGACCTCTGCCTCCTTCTTGCTGAAGACATCAGCATTGCTAGCATACTGTGGAGGCAATCCAGGGAGTGACTGAGGTAGTGGAGAAAGAACAGGACAAACCAAAGGCAGGCAGTGGTGCAGATATCGGGGTCCCCACTGGAGGACCTCTGCCGAATTCCAATCAAGGACTGGAGCGTGCTGGCGAAGCCATGGCAATCCTAGCAGGATGGGGTTGATAGCTTTGGATAAGACATAGAAAGCTATCAGCGCTGATTGAAGGACTCCAATCTGTAGTCTCAGTGGTTTGGTGATAGACAGGATAGGGTCAGGCAGAGGTTGACCATCTACAGAGGCGACCGCCAGAGGTTTCTCCAGAGGAACTGTGGTCAAGCGTGGACAATCAACTTAGTCCTGCTGGATAAAATTTGCAGCTGCTCCGGAATCCAGATAAGCGGAGACAGAGTGTGATCCTTCACCGGTTTTGATGGACACAGGGATAGAAAGTCTGGGAGAGAATTTAGTGGTCGAGGAAGATTCACCTAGCATTATCTCTCCAATGAAGCCTAGGAGCTGGAGTTTCCTGGCTTTTGCTGGCATTGGCTCACTAAATTTCCCTGGTGGGCACAGTACAGATATAAACCCGTCGATCGTCTGCGTTGCCGTTCCTGGTCAGACAGTCAGAGTTTGTCTACTTGCATAGGCTCCAGCGGAGGTGCAGCAGAACAGGGCAGTAGCGGCCTTTGGAATTTTGGTGCCAGTCGACAAGATCTTTTTTCCTGACGAATTTCCAGAGTGCGGTCTTGGATCCTCATATCGATCCGGGTAGCCAGAAGTATTAGGGAATCCACGGTCGAGGGAAGCTCTCAAACTGCCAGCTCATCCTTTATGTGAGAGGCAAGACCCTGCCAGAAAGTCGCCACTAAGGCCTCATTATTCCAGGTCAGCTCTGCCACTAGCGTACGGAAAGAGATGGCATACTGCCCTACAGCTGACTCCCCTTGATTGAGGGTCAGCAGTGAGGCAGCTGTAGGGGATCTTCAACCCGGTTCCTCGAATACTGTATGAAAAGTCTCAAGAAACAGTTGCAAATCAGAAAACTCTGGACTCTCTTGTTCCAAGATGCGGTTCGCCAATGCCAGGGCTTTGCCAGAGAGGAGAGAAATAATAAAAGTGACCTTGGCCTCATCAGAGGGGAAGAGATGGGCCTGTAACTTGAAGTGGATAGTACACTTATTGATGAAACCTCTCAAAGTTTTAGGATCCCCGTCATAGCGAGGAGGTAGAGGCAACGAAATTGTAGACCCAGGACATACAGGAGGGATAGAAGGTGGTGGATCAGTGGAAGCAGCCAGTGGATGTACTGATGGAAGATTCAAATGGGTAGTTATGGAGTTTACCACCTGCCGGAGCTCATCCCGGAGTGCCCGGAAGTCATGCATGTCCGCTTGCATAATCTGGTGCGTTTAGGTTGACCAGCGGGATCCATGGCCTGAGCATACTGTCACGGCTATAGGGTATGTGGACCCACTAGGCCGCTCTGCCATAGCGGAGTAGCAGCTGGCCAAACAATAGTCAATAACAGTTTCTAGGACAAGAGTATCTGGATAGATGATTTGGCAAACACTCGGCGTGGCAGACACTAGGTGTAGCAGACACGTGGCCTAGCAGGCACTTGGCACAGATGACACATGGCACAGATGACACTCTCGACTCTGACACTAGATTTCGCACTGGAACAAACACAATTTTCGGATACGTGATACTGGAAACAGGAACACTGGATACAGGATACAATTAAGGGACCATTTGCAAAGACTATCACGAGCAGACACAACAATGCTCAGGCAAGGAGAGGAAGGGCAGAGCCCTTTTTAAGGTCCAGAGATTGGCTAGGGAACTTTTACATAGTGCGCACGCTGGCACTTTAAGGCCAGGAACGAGCATGCACCTGCACCATACAGGATTCAGTGGTCGAGCAACAGCCGCGTGTGCCTGCGTCTCTCAGGAGGGAGAAGACACCGGCATGGAGAGAGTGTCCTGCGATCGCGGCTGCTGGTAAGTAGAATGCACCGGCGTTCAGTGACTGCGGGCACAACAGTATTACACCCTTGTAAAACTCAAAGAATTATACACAAGCTCAAGTGATACAGGATGGAGATTCTCCTAGGCTCTGGGAACATCGAGCAGATAATAATTACATTATTGTAAATCTTCACCTGCAGTAAATTGGCTACAAAGATTAGATTTCTTTGGAAATAACAGTAATCTGCCACAAGAGTTGTAGTCCTCATGAATAAACTTGTGAAGTGCCCCACTATAAACTAGTGGCTAAATAAATCTCATTACTGATACTGGTTTGAGGAAATATCTAATTGGGATTAGCGGACAATGCAAAGAGAACATGGATTACTTAGGGTAAGGATATGTTCACACATGGCAGATGTGTAGCAGACATCTCTTCAACTGTTCCATACAGTTTATTTGAATGGTGTTTGCAGAAATTCATACACATGCTGAAAAAACAACCCCATTTAGATGTATGGGGGGGGGACTTTTAGTTGCAAAAAAATTTGTGCAACAAATCTCTCGCATGTGACCCTACTTTAAGGCAGACCAAGTGCAGTGATTTGCTGTTCCACAAATGCTTTGTAGTCCTTTGAATGTACAGAGAATTGTAAATACCCACATCGCAGATGTGTCGTCTGTTGGAGTTTATTGCTTACAGCAGTTTGTGTTCCCTTTTTGATTGTCTAATTTAAAAATGGAGTCTGTTGTGCTCTGGAAGTACCTCACACTTGTCTTCCCTAAAGGGCCTAAGGTATACCCATGTTCTCAAACTAGTGGGTTGTATTTAAAGACCAAACTTTTCTTGTAGTTTGTTTCCAAATTCTGGAGGGTGCTTTGTAAGTCCTTGAAGCTCTCCCTGGACTATTGCTCTGGAAATGTCCTTAGAGTAAAAATCTGGGAAATCTCTATTTGAAAAGATCTTCGTTCGAAACCCAAGTATTCCTCTCCCAATTTTGGAACAGCCTCCGGTAACTGCTGTTATGGAAGTTTGCACAAACATTCAGGACATCTGGATGGAGGTCCACAAGACTTTGGAGGTTGCACTGCTAAGGTCAAGAGGGGTGCTGATAAGCACTGACGCCTAGGACCAAAATTGTTCCTGGAGATAATCTGGCTCTCCACGAACAATATCAGACTTAAATTTCCATCTCCTAAACTTGCTCCACGTTTCATTGGGCCATTACAGGTACTTAAACAAAATAACCAAGTTACCTTTTATCTGAAGCTGCCCTCTTTTCTGCGGATGCCCAATAGTTTCCATATCTCTCTTCTGTGACTTCTGGTCATCAACAAGTTTTCTAGGAAGCTTCATGGATCCTTTGACTGCATATTAGGTTACATCCTGGCCTGGATATTGTTCCTTTCTATTATTGACTTTGTTCCTGACTCCTGACACTGTCCTTGACCTCGGCCTTATTCCTGGACTACGCTCCTTTCTTGCCTTTTGTAATTGTCGCGTGGTTCTTGTGGTTATACTCCTGGTATTGACTTCTGGCCTGACTCCTAACCAGGATTCTGTCTCATCCTTTAGCTTCCTACACAACCATCGACAACCCCTTGCTATGTTCATGACTTCTCTGTAAGTTCTTTGCTACAGTGCATATACCGCCAATCGGTGACTATCCTGGAGACAGTGTAGAACAAACAACGCAAGCACTCAAGCATATAAATGAATGTAATAATTTTTATTTAGTTTTTTCTTCACAAAGGTACTTTTAAAACAAATACTTTTCTTCAAGTAGTGTTTTGAAGGCACTTATTTTCCGACGTTTCGGCCAATCCAGGCCTTTATCACAATCGCTTTAACTGTTTGAAGGAGATGTAGGACTTGGTACTGAGGCACCTGCCAGACGCTCTAAATGCAATGCATAAGAAGTGAAGAGAAGTATTTGTTCTAAAAATACCTTTGTGAAGAAAAAACGAAATAAAAAATATTACATTCATTTATATGCTTGAGTGCTTGGGTTGTTTGTTCTACATATATTGTGCGTTGTCCAAACCTAAACCCTCACAGCACCTGAACATTCCAGCCAAGAGTACAATCCATCATTTTTTACCTACATATTCTGGAGACAGTGACCTAGGAATCTGACTGGGGAAGTTCATACCTTATTGTGCGGGTTAATGGTGAAGAATAGGGTGATTCCTTAAACTCTGCACACCAGTCTAGCCAGCGCCAAACCGATTGCAGCTTAGATGATCCACTACTCCCGTGAGAAACGTAACAGGGGTGAAAACACATGAACTGTAAATACAATATTTTCAAAATATCACTTCCTACACCAGGAGGCGGTTAAAGATGAGCCTTCATTTTCTCGAGACTTTTGCTGAAATTGTGGATGAGTAGAAACAAAAGCATTTTGCAGTAGACATGTAATAACAAAATGCTTTTATCTTTCTGCTGACTTGTCTTTTGATTTGATTGAACAATGGGTTTGGGAGCAGTAAACTCTATATCACATACTAGTATGGATTACTGATTTCCTGAGAAATTTCTCTGAAATGGGCCAGGGGGAACAGCTGTTTGTACCTGTCGATTACGCAGAGTAGCTCATAAGGGCCTTATGTTAATGTTTTGCCAAGGTCATAATGACTTTAAAGGGTTTATCCTACTTTTAGGATAGGCCATCAGTATTAGACCGGTGGGGTTCCGCTGCGCTTGTATGAAGGGGCCTCTGATCTCTTACGAACTGCTGCAACACCTTTATTGTTTACATCAATTTAATTTCTATTCTTACTTGCACACGCCATTACTTTCGTAACGCGGCTGTGCAACATATTGCAGCACTCTTCCATTCTCTTGAATGGGACAACACTGCAATACCTGACACAGCTGCTATGAAAGTAATGGTATGTGCAAGTACAAACAGAAATAAAATTGATGTTCACAATGTAGAGGCCCCTTAACCTGTTAGTGACCGCCCCATAGTGTTTTTAAGGCAGCCACTAACGGGCTTTATTCCGATATAGCCTTTTTATGACGCTGCATCGGAATAAATAAACAGAGCAGGGAGCCGTTAAATCTCCCTGCACTCAGCTACCAGAGGTAGCTGAGGGCTGGGGTGTCCCTGCTTGAACGGCTGAGATCGATATTAGTCTCGATCTCACCCGTTTAACACTTCAGATGCGGCGCTCAATAGCGAGTGCCGCATCTGAGTGGTTTTGGAGAGAAGGAGGGAGCTCCCTCTCATCCCACCGGTACCCAGCGATAAGATCGCCGAGGGTCTGTCTTCTATGGCAGCCGGGGGCCTAATAAAGGCCCCCAGGTCTTCCTGTAGTGTATGCCTGCTAGGTCATTCCACTTTTTCCCCTTACAAACTGCTTTATTATTAAAAAACTAAATAAAGTAAAAAAGTTATACATATTTGGCATCGCCGCGTCTGCAACGACCCCAACTATAAATTTATTACATCATTTAACCCGCACGGTGAATGTCGTAAAAAATAAAATAAAAAAGACCTGCAAAAATTGCTGTTTTCTTTGAATCCAGCCTTAAAAAAATGTGATAAAAAGTGATCAAAAAGTTGCATCTACTCGAAAAATGGTACCGATAAAAACTACAAGTCGTCCCGCAAAAAAAAAAAGCCCTCATACAACTGCATTGGAGAAAAAATAAAAAAGTTATGGCTCTTCAAATATGGAGACATAAAAACAAATAATTAAAAAAAAAGTGTTTTTACTGTGTAAAAGTAGTAAAACACAAAATAGATATAAATTTGATATCGCTGCAATCGCAACAACCCGCTGAAAAAAGTTATTGTGTTATTTATACCACACGGTAAACGGCGTAAATTCAGGATGCAAAAAAGTGTGGCGAAATTCACTCCAGTCTTGCCGGTCAGTGGACCATCGCAGCTGATTTTGGCAATTAACCCCATAAATGCGGCGATGATTGCGATTGCCACATTTAAGGGGTTTAAAGCACATCGGCAGCCCCCATGAAGTGATTGTGGGGGCTGCCGATGCTTGTTGTGGCAATCGGAGGCCAGACAATGACCCCTGCCGGTCCTCCAAGGCTTCCTGTCAGTGTAACTGTCACGTCACAATGACAGTTAGAATACATTACACTACGTGTGTAGTGTAATGTACTGTAGCAGCGAGCAAAACTGCAAGTCTCGTAGTCTAGTGGGTCAAGTAAAAAAGTAAAAAAAGTAATAAAAATGTTTTAAAAAAACTGTAAAAATAAAAGTTATAAGTTATATAAACAAAAAATTCTTTGCTTCTTATAATAAGACTTTCATTATAGGAAAAAAATAAACACGTTAAAAAAGTACACATATCTGGTATCACCGCATTCGTACCGACCCCAGCTATAAAACTATAATGTTATTTTTTCCCGCACGATGAACACCCCAAAAAAATCAATAAAAAACTACAGCAGAATCGCTATTTTTTGGTCACCACCCCTCCCAAAATAGAGAATAAAAAGTGATCAAAAAGTTGCATGTACCTGAAAATAGTACCGATAAAAACTACAACACGTCCCACAAAAAACAAGCCCTTATGCAGCTTTTTTGACTAAAAAATAAAAAAGTTATGGCTTTCAGAATATGGTGACACAGAAAATAAATTATTTTATAAAAAAGTGATTTCATTGCACAAACACTGCTAAACATAAAGAAACCTATATATATATGGTATCGCCGTAATCGTACCGACCCGCAGAATAAAGTAAAATTGTAATTTATAGTGCACGGTGAACGCCGCAAAAAATAAACTAAAAAACATTGTCAGAGTTCCTTGTTTATGGTCACCCAGCTTGCATAAAAAGTGATAAAAAAAAAATTGCATGCCTTAGGGCATGCCCACACGTGGCGGATTTCCTCCGCAAGTGTCCGCATCAATGCCGCACAGAATCTGCGTTGCAGATTCTGCGGCGGATCTGCCCAAAATGTGCAGTAAATTGATGCGGACTAGCTGCTGCGGACTGCGGGAAAAGTGCTTCCCTTCTCTCTATCAGTGCAGGATAGAGAGAAGGGACAGCACTTTCCCTAGTGAAAGTAAACGAATTTCATACTTACCGGCCGTTGTCTTGGTGACGCGTCCCTCTTTCGGCATCCAGCCCGACCTCCCTGGATGACGCGTCAGTACATGTGACCGCTGCAGCCTGTGATTGGCTGCAGCCGTCACTTAGACTGAAACGTCATCCTGCGAAGCCGGACTGGAGACAGAAGCAGGGAGTTCTCGGTAAGTATGAACTTCTATTTTTTTGACAGGTTGCTGTATATTGGGATTGGTAGTCACTGTCCAGGGTGCAGAAACAGTTACTGCCGATCGCTTAACTCTTTCAGCACCCTGGACAGTGACTATTTACTGACGTCTCCTAGCAACGCTCCCGTAATTACGGGAGCCCCATTGACTTCCTCAGTCTGGCTGTAGACCTAGAAATACATAGGTCCAGCCAGAATGAAGAAATGTCATGTCAAAAAAGCAAGACGCATCCGCAGCACATATAACATTTTCATGACAGTTGCGGACTTCATTGCGGAATTTAGAATCTCCATTGAAGTCAATGGAGAAATTCCGCCATGAGTCCGCAACCAGTCCGCCACAACTCCGCAACAGCCCTAGCATGCTGCGGACACCAAATTCCGCTTCGCAGCCTATGCTCCGCAGCGGAATTTTACGCATCGTCTAAACGAACACTGCTAAATAAAAGTGGAAGTCAATGGACAAACGGCTCCGCTGCGGATTAACGCTGCGGAGTGTCTGCTGCGGAATTCAAGAGGAATTCCGCCACGTGTGGCTTTGCCCTAAATATGAAAACCCCCAAAAAATGTAATCATATTTTTTTCCTACATCAGCCTGCAAAGACACTAGGTCCACATGTGGGATATTTCTAAAAACGGCAGAATCTGGGCAATAAAATATGGAGTTGCATTTCTCGGGTAAAACCTTCTGTGTTAGAAGAAAAAATGTATTAGAAATGAATTTCGGCAAAAAAATAAAATTTGTACATTTCACCTCTACTTTGCTTTAAGTGCTGTGAAACGCCTAAAGGGTTAAAACACTTTGTGAATGCTGATTCGAATACCTTGAGGGGTGCAGTTTTCAAAATCGGGTGACTTTTTGGGATTTTCTAATATATAAGGCCCTAAAAGCCACTTCAGAACTGAACTGATCCCTGAAAAAATGGCCTTTTGAAATTTTCTTTAAAATATGAGAAATTGCCGCTAAAGTTCTAAGCCTTGTAACGTCCTAGAAAAACAAAAGGACGTTCAAAAAACAATGCAAACTAACTAAACATATGGGAAATGTTAACTAGTAATTATTTTGTGTGGTATTACTATCTGTTTTACAAGCAGATACGTTTAAATTTAGAAAAATGCTAATTTTTTTAAAATTTTTCGAACTTTTGGTGTTTTTCAGAAATAAATATCGAAATTATCGACCACATTTTTTCACTAACATAAAATACAACATGTCACGAGAAAACAATCTCAGAATCGCTTGGATAGGTAAAAGCATTCCAACGTTATTACCACATAAAGTAACACATGTCAGATTTGAAAAAATCGGCTGTGTCCTGAAGATCAAAACAGGCTGGGTCCTTAAGGGGTTAAGGTCTAAAATAGGCTGGTCATTAAGGGGTTAAAGGCTACGTAAACCTTTGATGGGCATTTGTTTTTTTTTTAATAAACAGGTCAGTCAGTCAGTGTGTTTGGTGTAACGTTATAAATAGTCTTAAAAATGAGTTTTACTTTTTCAGATACAGCTGCTCTGCATTCTCTATACAGAGCAGCCGTATGTAGCGCTAAATCCTGTTCCCGTCAGGTCTGCAGGACCAACGGGTTCAGTGTCAGTGGGACCTACGTGTCTCTGACAAACAGAATCCACCTGTTATCCATCACATCTAAGTTGATAACTTAGATGTGATAGATTACAGGTGGATCCTGCTGACACTAAACCCGTCAGATCCACGACACTGACGGATTCAGGTAATAGCGAAAGATACAGCTGCTTTATAGAGAATACAGAGCAACTGTATCTCAAAAAGTAAAACTAATTTTTAATAAAGACTAATTATAAAGTTACACTAAACACTGACTGACATCTTTTATGTGTATATATATATATATATATATATATATATATATATATATATATATGTATGTGTATATACACACATATACAGTGAAGGAAATAAGTATTTGATCCCTTGCTGATTTTGTAAGTTTGCCCACTGTCAAAGACATGGACAGTCTAGAATTTTTAGGCTAGGTTAATTGTACCAGTGAGAGATAGATTATATAAAAAAAAAAAAAAAAAGAAAATAACATTGTCAAAATTATATATATTTATTTGCATTGTGCACAGAGAAATAAGTATTTGATCCCTTTGGCAAACAAGACTTAATACTTGGTGGCAAAATCCTTGTTGGCAAGCACAGCAGTCAGACGTTTTTTGTAGTTGATGATGAGGTTTGCACACATGTTAGATGGAATTTTGGCCCACTCCTCTTTGCAGATCATCTGTAAATCATTAAGATTTCGAGGCTGTCACTTGGCAACTCAGATCTTCAGCTCTCTCCATAAGTTTTCGATGGGATTAAGGTCTGGAGACTGGCTAGGCCACTCCATGACCTTAATGTGCTTCTTTTTGAGCCACTCCTTTGTTGCCTTGGCTGTATGTTTCGGGTCATTGTCGTGCTGGAAGACCCAGCCACGAGCCATTTTTAATGTGCTGGCGGAGGGAAGGAGGTTGTCACTCAGGATTTGACGGTACATGGCTCCATCAATTCTCCCATTGATGCGGTGAAGTAGTCCTGTACCCTTAGCAGAGAAACACCCCCAAAACATAATGTTTCCACCTCCATGCTTGACAGTGGGGACGGTGTTCTTTGGGTCATAGGCAGCATTTCTCTTCCTCCAAACACGGCGAGTTGAGTTAATGCCAAAGAGCTCAATTTTAGTCTCATCTGACCACAGCACCTTCTCCCAATCACTCTCAGAATCATCCAGATGTTCATTTGCAAACTTCAGACGGGCCTGTACATGTGCCTTCTTGAGCAGAGGGACCTTGCAGGCACTGCAGGATTTTAATCCATTACGGCGTAATGTGTTACCAATGGTTTTCTTGGTGACTGTGGTCCCAGCTGCCTTGAGATCATTAACAAGTTCACCCCGTGCAGTTTTTGGCTGAGGTCTCACCTTCCTCAGGATAAAGGATACCCCACGAGGTGAGATTTTGCATGGAGCCCCAGATCGATGTCGATTGACAGTCATTTTGTATGACTTCCATTTTCTTACTATTGCACCAACAGTTGTCTCCTTCTCACCCAGCGTCTTACTTATGGTTTTGTAGCCCATTCCAGCCTTGTGCAGGTCTATGATCTTGTCCCTGACATCCTTAGAAAGCTCTTTGGTCTTGCCCATGTTGTAGAGGTTAGAGTCAGACTGATTAATTGAGTCTGTGGACAGGAGTCTTTTATACAGGTGACCATGTAAGACAGCTGTCTTTAATGCAGGCACCAAGTTGATTTGGAGCGTGTAACTGGTCTGGAGGAGGCTGAACTCTTAATGGTTGGTAGGGGATCAAATACTTATTTCTCTGTGCACAATGCAAATAGATATATATATAATTTTGACTATGTGATTTTCTTTTTTTTTTTTTATATAATCTATCTCTCACTGGTAAAATTAACCTAGCCTAAAAATTCTAGACTGTTCATGTCTTTGACAGTAGTCAAACATACAAAATCAGCAAGGGATCAAATACTTATTTCCTTCACTATATATAACAAATAGCGCAAGATGGAGCAGCACAGTAGGCAGAAACGACCTCACGGTTGGTGCAAGCTTCAGAAGAACGACCCTTTTCCTCACAATCATATACAAAGAAAGAGCAAGGACGCAGCACTCCAAGTCAAAAAATTAGAGGTTTATTCAACAAACACCACCACAACGTTTCACCTTCTCTATGAGGGCTTTTTCAAGTAGTACTACTGGATACCACCGATCTAATATTAATGGGCTGTTCTAAGGATTGGCCATCAACTTTAAAATCCCAGATAACCTCTTTATATATAATCAAAATACTTTTTATAGCTATGATAAAGAATAAAGAGTCAAACTTTACACTTTGCCATAATCTTCAATAGAGTATCCTTACTGAGCAGCAATTCCTAGTAATAGAGCAAGCCATGAGTAAATCACATCAAACCCTCCAGTAATAAATCCAACACCTTTGAAGTAGGAAGGTTAATTAATTCCTATAGGAGTGTTCATCCTGCTGTTCTTATCAGCCCTCTAGGGACTTATTTTCTCTTATACCACTGTAATAGGACAAGAATAATATATTAACTGGTTAGGATATTTTCCAGCATTTTCAAATGCAATGAAACGGTTCAGGATTATTAATAGAAACCAGTGAGGTAATAAATAATATTGTTTTGTCCATCTAGCTAGAGTAGATCTGTATACTGTTGTTAATGGACTCCTGTTCTCTATTTCTGCCTAAATTAATGGAACAGTCAGAAAATATGTCTTGACAGATATACTTCACTCCATATGGAATGCTCAGGGCATGGCTATAGCGTTTGACCCCAGATTTATCAGCATAATAACAATGTGGCACAGTTTTACAACATAAATGTATTATTATCTTTTTTTTTACCAATATAGGAGTATTGTCGCCATAAAATCCACAATTGAGGAAGTAGAAGCAACAGTTGGTTTGGTTTCCACTATAAGTCTGAGTACCTTGAGCATGCATATTCCCTTATAGTTTGGCTCAGCAGCCTCTACATTTTTGGTGTCCTTGTTATGTTGTCCATTATATTAGAAGTTGGTCTTTATAAGACAAAGGCAATAGGAATGAATAATCAAAACCTAAATGTAACCATATTTCAATAGGACAAGGCAAAAGTCATTACACCTAATGATGCCTCAGACATTGTGTTTGTACTATTGTATATGTTTTTTTTTTAGGGATTGTTAACGTTACTTACCTTTACTCCCACCAGCGACACATTTTCTCGGGTACTTTCAGTCATCAGACACTGGGGCAACCTGTTTATTAGTCCCCTAGTGTTTTTCTTTTTTTATCAAATCTGTTTTTATTGATTAATAACAGGTACAAGGTACAGCAACTCCAAAATACAAAAGTACACAAATAGATAGAAGCACATGTCATTTCCGTACTGCAGTACTAAGTAGGGTAGCCTTAAACATGAGTGCCATTTTTGCATTCAATGATTGTACTAAGTTGTAATACGATTTTACTGAATTTGAATAACTCTGCGGTCTCAGACATTTGGTTTGATAACATAATACCAATTCATTCTTGGTAAATATCTGTTACCCCAACTCTTACAGTTCACTATTCCGCCCTCTTTAATGAACAGTGCCCCTTTGGAGAACCTGTACCCACCAAAACAGGGTCAAACTGATAATAATACAAAAACTTGGCTCTAGGAGCCGGGTAAATCAAGAAACAGGGGATGGTAAGATGATAGAAGAGCAGGAAGAAAAGAAAGGAGTGAGGGGGGGGGGGAGGGGATACCTCTTAAGTTAAGTCAATGAATTGGCGTTAACAACTCTGCATGATACTTCAAGTTACTGTGAAGCTCTAAGTAAGTCATCCCGGTGTTGTGTCCAGGGAGCCCATATCTTTATAAACGAGTCGTATGTGCCTTCACCTCTATTGGTCAATTCTTCTAACCGATAAATTTGATTCACCTTATCAATCCACTGGTTCATTGTGGGAGGTTCAATTTGCAGCCAGTGTAAAGGTATTAATGTTTTTGCCGCAGCCAGCAAGTGAGTGAATAAGTTTTTCTTAGATAGAACTATATCTGCTGAAGGGAGTGCCAGAACAATAAGCGCTACATTCAACTTAACCTGTGTGTTGCATACTGTGTTGGCAGCTACCTCAATTTGTTTCCAGAACTTTGTTATCAGTGAGCAATGCCACCAAATGTGCGAGTAAGATCCTTGCTGAGATTTGCATCTCCAACAGATATCCGAATCTGCCAAACCCATTTTATAGAGAGCTACTGGTGTTTTATACCATCTAGTAAGCAACTTATAATGATTTTCTTGTATTTTTACGCACCTTGAAAATCCATGAGAATGAGCTAGGATGAAACTTCTCTCCCGTTCTGACAGCTGCAGTCCAAGCTCCATCTCCCACGAAGAGACAAAGGATGGCAGATCCGCCACATCGGGTGTCAACAAATGGGCATAGATACTCGAAAGTTTATGTTTCTTCATCTTATGTGTAGCTAGGCATTTTTCAAACCAGGTAAGTTCTCTCTTTGCCTTGTGTGTTACTAAAAATTTTGAGCAAGTTACTTGTATATTATGCAGTTGGAGAAAGTTAAGCTTTCGGGCCGAGGACGACATCAGAGACTGGAGCTCCCGTGCCGTTGGAATCTGATTCTCCGGCATCAGCTCCGCAATCTGCACTCCGGAAAAGTGTGTCCATATATCTGACCTATAATGCACTGGGGTGGAAAGTAGTTTTGGCAATGCTACCGCTGGTGTCATAGGTGACGGTTGAGAGACCCCTTTATCCGTTAAACCATATCTTGCCCAGACTTCTAACGTCCCCTTTAATAAAGGGTTCGACAATGACCTAAGGTCTTGATGTGTGGGCACCCATAATGTGGAATGAAAACTCTCTATGGAGTATAAGGAAGATTGATCAGCTCCTCCTGGACCACCTATCCCTGAGGCCATATCCAGCCATCTCTGTAGATGAATAGCTTTATAATAAGTTTCTATGCTAGGGAGGCCAAGGCCTCCGTACCGCTTCCCCCTGGCTAGGAGTCTATATGAGATGCGTGGCCTTCTTTGTTTCCACAAAAATGTGGAAAAAAGGGACTGAACTTTCTGAAAGAACGTTTTCGGTAGGTGAATGGGTACCATAATCATAGTGTATAGGAGCACTGGAAGTATATATGTTTGAAGCAGATTTTTTCGTCCTATCCATGAGAGATATGGGATATCATAAGATACCAGCAGACCCTTAATTTTTTGTAGCAGAGGTATATAATTAAGAGCATACAAGGAGTCAAGATCTTTAGGAAGTCTAATCCCAAGATATTTTACCGAATGAGTGGGCCATGTAAAATCGGAGGTAGTTTCCAACCCTCTCGCCTGGGCCGATGTTAATGATATATTGAGGATTTCAGATTTAGTATAGTTTATTTTAAAATTTGAAATAAGGCCATATTTACTGAAAATTTGTAGGATAAATGGAAACGCCGACACTGGGTTCGTGATGGTTAGTAGCAAGTCATCTGCGAAGGCGTGCACCAGATGTTGTCGAGAGTCTACCTCTATACCCGCAATCCGCTCCTCCTGTCGCAGTGTCTGCAAAAGGGGTTCTAAAGTTAATATGAACAAAGTGGGTGACAGGGGACATCCCTGCCTAGTTCCATTACCAATAGAGAAAGAGGGGGACAGAGTCCCATTTACCCTGATCCTGGCTGAGGGTTTACTATACAACGTAAAAATTGCTTTTATGAGACCTTCTGGGAATTTAAACTTGGCCAGTGTAGCCGCCATGAAGTCCCATGCAACTCGGTCAAAAGCTTTTTCAGCATCTGTACTCATTAGGACCATAGGTATCTTAGAATCTCTAGCCTTTTGAATATAATTCATCAAGCGGATGGAATTCTGTCTCCCCTCTCTCCCCGGGACGAATCCCTGTTGGTCCGGGTTTACTAGGTTTGCTAGGTATTTATTAATTCGCGTCGAGAGTAATTTAGCCCAAATTTTTAAATCTAGGTTTAAAAGCGATATAGGTCTGTAGCTTGAACACAAGGTAGGGTCTTTACCCTCTTTAGGCAGTATGGTAATGTAAGCCTCTAGAGATTGTGCTGTGAAGTCCCTGCCCTGGAGTAATTCATTAAATGTGTAAACTAAGTGAGGTAACAGTATGTCTTTAAATTTCCTATAATATTTAATCGTTAGGCCGTCCGGGCCTGGGCTCTTCCCTGAAGGAAAGGATCTTAGAATGTTAACCACTTCGTCAAGTGTAATCTGTTTCATAAGATCCCCTGCTTCTTCATCTGAAAGTGACGGCAACATTAATGGGTCTAAAAAATCCTGTATTTGTTGCTGTCGGGAATCGTCTGCAATATTTGGAGGTGTTGAAATGTTGTACAATTCCGAATAATATGCACTAAACGCTTCTGCAATATCTGCGGTATTTTTGCACTTATTGCCCGCTGAGTTTTTAATTACTTTAATGAAAGATTTTTCCTTTTTCTTTTTGATAAGTGCCGACATAAGTTTTCCCCCTTTGTCGCCATGTGCGTAAAGCTTCTGACGATAATACATTAAGTTAGTCGCATCTTTCTTATTTAATAAATCTTTTAATTTAGTTCTAAGGATTCTTAACTCTGTTTGAGTGGCTTTAGTGGAAGAACATTTATGTACTTTTTCGGATGCTGCAATTTGCGAAAGCAAAGATCTGAGTTCCTGTTCTCTTTCTTTTTTCACTTTTGTGCCCAATGATATCAGCATACCCCTTATGTATGTTTTATGTGCTTCCCACACTATAGTAGCTGATACATCCTCTGTAACATTCGTTTCAAAATACTTCTGCAACGAATCAGTTAAATACTTAATGTGCTCCGGGTGGTCCAGAAGGGTCTCATTCAACCTCCATGTCCATTCTCTAGCGGGCAAAGCGGATATAACCAGTGTGGTGAACACTGGTGCATGGTCTGATACTGTCATCGGGCCAATACTAGCCGATTGCAGAGTCTGTACTAAGTGAGTATGTACAAGAAGGTAATCCAGTCTCTGATGCGATCCATGAGGGTGAGAATAGAATGTATAATCAGATATCTGGGGATGTAATAGTCTCCAGGTATCGATCAAGTTAAGTTCCTGTAACTTGTTCAAAAATTTTCTACGGCCTGCTTTTGGTAAAGAAGATTTATGTGTTGAGGAATCAATCTCTGGGTGAAGCGTGAGATTTAGGTCTCCTCCCAAAATTATGGGGCCTTCCGCAAAAGCTCGCAACTCCTCCATAATATGTAGGAGCCATGAGATCTGCGATTTGTTAGGTACATATAAATTCGCTAGTGTGCATGTCAATGACCCCAGTTTACCTTTTATGAATAGCGCTCTGCCATCCCTTGAATCATGACTAGCTGTTCCGATGAATGGTAAGTCCTTGTGGATTGCAATTGATACTCCTCGCGAAGCAGAGCTCGAGCTGCAGCTATGATACCAGGAGGAAAAGAAATTAGTGGGTAATTTTGGCACTCTATCTACTTTAAAATGAGTTTCCTGTAAAAAGGCTATAGACACTTGTTCCTTTTTTAACAATGCAAATACCTGGCTCCGCTTCTGAGGAGAACCTAAGCCATTAGCGTTATAAGTTACTATCTTCACAGTCGCCATTTTTTTGTCAGTTTTCTGATAAAGACATAGGGGTAGGGATAAAGAAGAGGAACTAAAAGGAAAAAAAGGAAAAGGGGGGGGGGAAAGGGGGGGGGGAAAGGGGGGACAGAAACATGTGGAATAAAGAATCAACATATAGCTGCAGCTAATCTGTGTTCCGGTTGGCATCCAGAAGTCTCTTAGACGAGATCTAAGGCCAACACACTGCTGCATTTGGGGGAGGGGAAATAACTTCCTGAGCCGAGGCCCAGCTCAGATCCTTCATGAGTTAAGGATAAACTTAAAAAATCAAGTAAATTAAAATTGTCTAACAGAGGCAAAATATATCCTAGAGTACACTTGGTTGCAAGATGGCCCGACACTTTTGGTCGAGTATAGTACTCCAATCTGAGGATGAGAGTTAAGTCATATCAGTGAAAGCAAACTGCACCGCTCCCTGTTACCCCCACAGAAGAACGCGCAATATGGCTCCATCTCTATCCTCATGCATTGTCAACCACGTGACTCTACGTCATAGACCCGGATACTTCTCCTTGGTCTATTGCAATGCTAATAATAATATTAACCATGGTACATTTGGCGGCAAGCGGTTTGTGAAGTAAGAAACAAAAGGAATAAAATGAACAATATGAACAATCTCAATACCGCTAGTAAAATCACCAGTATTCATCTAGTAGCACAATATGGAGAAAATACATAATAAAGAAACACATAGCGTTATATATATATATAAGGGATTCAAGTGGTGGCATCTTCTGATGCTGTAGCACGCGATTTCTTCCCCTTCGAGGATCGTTGCTTGGAGTACACCGACCACGCTTCCATTCTTGGTAGTGCAGGTAGAGATATGTCCGTTTGGGCCGGCAGCCATGATGGCAATTGTAATGGCGGAATTCCCAGACGCTCCCATGCCTCCTCCAGGTCAGCAGGTGTATGGATCAAGATCCTCCTTCCATCCTTCAGTATGGCCAACCCAAAAGGAAATAGCCAAGTATAGGGTAGCTTGAGATCTCGCAATTTTGCAAGTAGTGGACGCATTATACGTCGTTTCGCTAACGTGGAAGCTGCGATATCCTGGTATAATTGTAAGGGCGCTTCTTCAAACACTAGATGTTGTTGCTCTCTGTTTGCAGCCAGAATAGCCGCCGTGTCCACAAAGCTTAAGAGGCCACATATGACATCTCTAGGCGGGTCAGCAGGTTTCGGTTTGGGACGTAGCGCTCTGTGGATACGTTCTATCACCACTCTACTGGCCCTGTCTTCTCCCAAGAGTGAGGTAAAAATTTGCTTCGCTACTGCAGGTAAGACTTCATTAGCGTAGGATTCTGGGAGCCCCTTCAGCCTAACATTCTTTCTACGGCTTCTATTCTCCATATCTTCCAACAGGGTAAAAGCTCTATTGAGCTGTGTTTCTTGAACTTGTAACTTATGCTCCACTGAGTCTGAGTGATTTACAACCTCCGACACCACATTCTCTAAATGCTCAAGTCTATTCCCCATGAGTTTGAAATCTGACCTGAAGTCGGTGAGTTCCTTCAGCACCGGCGTGATAGCCTGCTGCAGGGTTTTTTTGAAGAAAGCCTTCGTTATCACACCAGAGTCTGTTGCTGAGTTGTACGCCGTTGCTCCACACATGCTGTCTGCATCAGAGTCCTCTGAAGCAGGATACGGCGCCATCTTGGCTACTCCAGCTCCGGACGGCATGTCCTTCTTTTGAAGGAATTTTCCCAGGTCTGCTTGATGCTTTTGCATTCCTGGAGTGCCTGAGGAGTCTCTTATCTTGTCCTTTCCAATCTTGACCATGGTTAAGCTGTTATGCCTCGATAATATGAAGGATCCAAGCTGGTTTGTGAGGAGCTCAAGTTTTATGCGTCCATCACGTTCAGCGGTCAGGCTCCGCCCCAGTCCCCTAGTGTTTTTCAAGCATGTGGCAGCAGCTCTAAGGATTCAGATCATGGGTTTCACACTTCTGGCCTCTGAACTTCCGGTTCCCGGTTTCTGTACTTCCAATTCTTGGTGCCTTCAGGCGACGTCATCTGCTGGACTATTTAAACAGGATCTCAGCAGACTCTGCCTGTTGATTGAGGTACTACCCTTTCTGGCTCTAATTTGTTTTCTGCTTCATATAGGATGTCACTCATTCCGAATGCAATAACTTGTATTGTACACACCAAGAGAGTAAATAGAAGTTGCAATGAAAATAAATGTAACGTTCTCCTACCTCAATACTTACCTTTTTCTACTTTGACTTTTATCGTGACTTTTACCTCAGTTTGTTCTTGACCTTGACCTTTGTTTCAACCCTGGCTTTGTCACTCAGTTATTTTGCCTTCTCTGGATTCTGGCCTTGACCCGTGTTCGACTACAACTTGGGTTCTCCCTCTTTTGACTTACCCTTTGTACTGACCTCGGCTACGAATATGCCTTTGCTTGCTGTACTCCATCTCCAATTCGAGACCTTTTCTGGAACCGTGACCTGGGGTCTCACTACAGCAAAGTACAGATCCCTGTGTAGGGGTTAGAAGGTAAAAACCAGGAAGTCCCTTAGATTCCGCATGGTTTAGCCAGTACCAATCGGCTTAGAACGTCCACTATCTCCATCACGAAAACTGCAGCAAGAAAGTGCAGGCATTCCTGAAGGAATTTTGGGGCAGATTTTTTCTGCTTGCAAAATACTCAGTGTGAGCAGGGTCATAGGCTATTCTTTCACTGCACAATCACACTGTGCTGTGGATCGTGCTGGGCTGGAACAATGAGAAGTGTATGACACTGATTAGTCACTGATTGGTCAGCCTCATACACTCCTCTGTACAACACCCAGTTGGTAAAAAGTAAAAACACGCCCAGTTGTCTATTGAGAAACTCATTAGCATAAATCTAAACTAGCTCAAAAATGATCGTTTTTCAAACTAAAAACCACTGCTGTTATCTACATTACATCGCCAATCAGATTATGTAGGAGATAGAGCACTTATAATCTGGTGATAGAGCCTCTTTAAGGCTGGGTTTCCACGCGTCAGATATGCTGTGTAAAAATCATGTAGCGTATCCGACCTGGAACCCGCAGCATCTTCCGTTCAAAGAAATCGCACCATATTGGGGTGCGGTTTTTCGGATGGAATTTCAAGCAGCGCTTGAAAAAAACTAAAACATAGATACTTACCTCCTCCCTCTTCTCTGCTCGTAGTCCGACCTCCTGCGATGACGTTGCAGGCCATATGACGCTGCAGCTTGTGATTGGCTGCAGTGGTGACATGGGATGAAATGTCATCCCAGGAGGCCGGACTGCAGGAAGAAGGAGAGCGTTCTGGGTAAGTATTTTTACTACGCTATTGTTCCCGTGGAAAAAACAGAAACCTTACGGAACGGAAACAAGCGGAATCCATTTGCAACGGAAGCATTATCATTGAAATCAATGGTAATGCAAATGGAAGCTATGGTCTCCATGTGGCTTTCCATTCATCTGTTCCTCTGATGGAATGGATGAACGGAAACCCGAAACGGAACCCAACGCTGATGTAAACGAGACCTTAGAAACACAACAGGATTTTACAAAACAAAGTAAACTAATGAAAGTGAACATACAGAAGCTTTCAACAGTCCAGATCACAGACAGGATTTCCCTCGCCTTCAGCTCCATTCTACTTCCCAACAGAAACCAGAGCTGGACGCACCCTCCAGAATGCAGCGGGACAAAATGAATGCACAAATAAACTACTCAAGACGGGGATTGAGGTAGGAGAAAGTTACATTTATTTTCATTGCAACTTCTGTTTACTCTCTTGGAGTGTACAATACAAGTTATTGCATTCAGAATGAGTGACATCCTATCTGAATCAGACAACAAATTAGACTGAGGCTCAGAAATTGGTTTACTGTACTTTTTGCTTTGTACTGTGGTATGTTCTATATTTTGCTTGATTACTGAATTAGTGTCATGTTTCCATACTGTATGTGGCACTTATGAGTGCTAACAAGCCTGAAACAACTGTGTATAAGGCAAAATAGAGGCTGTAACTGTGCTATATATATATATATATATATATATATATATATATATATACAGTCCAGAGTAGATGAACACAGCACTCCAATGCTATAACAAATCAGGCCATGTGCTCGTTACCTGGGGGTGAATCAATTCCCCAAAATCCAATAGAGAAAAATGTAGAGCACAGTAACGGCACCAGGACTTCAAGGTAGATGAAAGCAAAAGTGGATTTATTTCACCTCAACACAGCAACGTTTCGGTTCAACAGGAACCTTTCTCAAGCCATGGCTTGAAGT
Organism: Rhinoderma darwinii; assembly: GCF_050947455.1. Classification (NCBI taxonomy): domain Eukaryota; kingdom Metazoa; phylum Chordata; class Amphibia; order Anura; family Rhinodermatidae; genus Rhinoderma; species Rhinoderma darwinii. The sequence continues at coordinate 144,782,901 of NC_134690.1, forward strand.
CCTGGTGCCGTTACCGTGCTCTATATTTTTCTCTCTCTATATATATATATATATATATATATATATATATATATATATATATATATATATGTTAAGTTGACCATAAGTGCTAAAAGTAATGACGACTGCTGACAGTCCTAAAATAATGGGTACAGCTCCTTTGTTTCTGGGATTTGAAATGGAAGCGATGTAAGTGATGTAAAACCTTCTGTTTTATAATGACAATTATGTACTACTTTGTATTAGTGAAAGATTTTGGGAAAGACATTTATGGGAATCCAGAATAAAATGTATCATACATGGGTGTAGTTTTAAACAAGTGCAACTAAAACATGCTCCTTTAGTCCTGCATGAAATATACTGATGTTTTTTTCCTTTTTTATTAACATATAACACTAACTATTTAGCTCTGGACCTCTTTTACATATATCATACTCACTTCCCTACAATCCAGCCTCCTATCTGCTTCTGATCGAAATTCTTGAATTTCAGATATCATCCTGCTTTCTTTTCCACTATACTATGCTATCCATCCCATGATTCCCCAGCACAGCATTACATGATCAACTACAGTCAGTATTATCTCTGCCTGCTGGGAGGAAAGTGTGATTATCCTTTCCTCAATATTCTCCTAAAAAGCTACATTTTATTATGTTTTATCAGTACAAGTAGAGATCAAACTAAAAAATGCAATACAAAATGAATCATGTAAAAGATGAACACTATTGGTAAGCAGATAAATACATATATAGCATACAGCAGAAAATAGCAGGAAAATATGAGCATATCAGAGAAAGTAAGCTGAATACGAAAAGGCTAAAAATAAGCCATCGTATAAAAAAAGCTCAACAACAGGACCATTGAGGCACGGTTGGATGGCGGCTAGAGAGCTAAACTATATATATCCTTGTTGAAATCTTTATGAACCACAGAAAAGTAAAATTGTCCAAATCCACAAGGTAGTAGAAAGTATATAGCTAGTGAAAACCACAACAGCCAACCATTCATATATAACCTTATGGTTAGAGGCGGCAGATGGGATGGCTGCCATGCCCTTGACCAGCAGAGGGGTTTAATCAACTGACAAGCCCGCAACCAGGACAGAAATCTAAGTAATATAGTGTAACAAAACAAATAAGGGCAAATAATATCAGATTTGGTAGTATAATGCAAAAAATATATCAAGTTGGGCTATCAGCTGACTAGGGCCACCGCAGACCAACAGAAGTGTAAGTCCCAGATTAAGGATGCCAGAATCTCATGAAATGCACCGATGCAAATATGGTGGGAGACGTCTTTAGACTAGAAGATGAAGACGTGGTCTGTGCTGTGCAGGTAGCGCAACCCCACCAGGACATGGAAGCATGGAGCAGTTGGCCACAGACGGGTATTGTTTTAGGCAGGAGTCCCCTGTAGAGCGGCACACAGACACAACATACCCAGGCATGGAGAGAAATAAGTGCAATAGAGCAGTCGGTAGGCAGGAACGCTTAAGGCTTTGAGCTTAAAATCCGGCTCCTGATAAGATGCCATTTTAATTTTATATTTCATCCTGCTTTCTCTTTCTCTGTGCTATTCTCCCAATGCTATGATACCCCGTCTCACATCACACCAGCAGGTGGAGACAGTACCATCTCTGCTTATTGTCTCTGCCTGAAGAGGGCAGTTTAATTATACATCCCTCAATATTCTTCTGTCTATCACATCATATTCATTTAACTCCTGACTTATTTACTCCGCATCATCTCTCATTTTATATCCATTCATTTCTATATCTGCATATATTTCGCTACATCAGTGCATCTCACCTCGTAATATCTAACATTTAATCATCTCCCAGAGTGTTATATGCACTTACTTTTGCTTCCTTCCAATGTAATTTACTGTCGTGTTTCACGCGATCTCTATCGTTTTGCGTGTCATCCTGCGTTCCAACTGCGTTTGGTTCTCATGGGCCGCCGTATTGTATTGCGGTCTCCTTGACTCCGTCAAGGTTTCCTTTTATGACTGTATTACTGTACTCTTTTTACTTATTTCCACATACTTATTGAGCCCACTGTTTTTATTGCTGGCACATGAGCTGTTGTTCTATTTTATTTCCTTTATTGAATGACGAAAAAATTGCTGCCGATGGTCTCTGCCTGCTGCATTTTCCCAACTCATTTTTTATGTAATTAAATTTTATGCAATTTAATCTATGCCCTGGTCTACTACCTACAATTTTATGTAGAATGCTCAGCGGTTTTTATTGTATTTTGAATTTTTACATCTCATAACTATTTACTTGACCTTTGACCTGCCATGTTTTGGCGTTTTTTTCAGTGCTCCGTCTGAACTGGTCCAATTAACATAATGACATGACTCTCTATATAGATGTATATGCTTTCTGTATGCACTTTAACTTGCCTGAGGAAGACGCCGGTCCGGCGTTGAAACGCGTAGCAACTGTTCTGTATCTACCTTCATCAATAAATGAACTTTGGTTCAACCAACTATTAAGCAGCGCCTGTATGTTCCGCTTTTTTACTTTTATGCATCTGCTAATCACGGCAACTCCTTAGGGTGTTTGCGCATGGAACTGGGCAGCAGCTTTCTACAACCACATAGTAAATACCTGCCAGTATTTACTACTAATAGGTGAGCAATATCACATCTTGCTCTTCCTCACTACCTATCCATCTGCACTATGTGGCGCCGTGTCCCTTTTTAAATTATTTCAATATTCTTCTAAATACTCTTTTTCTATACTTACATATACAGTGCAATTAATATTTGTCACCTCCTGCCACCTCCTTCCAAATGCCAGTTACTATTACCCATTTGATATTGTGAGTATTAACATCATTTTTGATCACTTCTGGACTTATTGAGGGAACATTGTTCTCCAGCACACGTCACTCAAGTGAAACATTTTCTTATGAACCTTTATTTTGGTTTCTACTGAGCCTTTCAAAAGTAAACTTTTATGTTGTGTTTTGAATAAATTTTATGTTGAATAAAACAATAATGCTTGAGTTTTACCTTAAAGTGAATGTTTACCCTTAAATACCACTAGAGCTAGTTTAGGAGTTTATGCCATACTGTTCCCATGATCATTCTAGTAGTGGCTTAAATGGTAACTAGACGTTCAGAAAACTTCTGGCATGTGATATTGACATTTCAGAAGTTTTGATCGGTGGGGGTCTGAGCACTGAGACCCCCAACGCGAAAACCAATTGGCAGAATAGCTCGGGTGAGAGCTGAGCCGCTTGGTTTCTGATTGTCTTTTCTCAGAAAGCCGATGTAACAGTGTACGGACTCAATAGAAAGTCTATGGGCCCATACACCATTACATCAGCTTTCTGAGAAAAGCTGATCAGAAACTAAGCTGCTCAGCGCTCACAGAGCGCTTCTGCCGCTTCATTTTAGAGATCGATTGGGGTCTCAGTGCTCGGACCCCCACTGATCAAAACTTCTGACATGTCACTATGACATATCAGAAGTTTTCTGAAAGTTTAATTACCCTTTAATGTAGCCAGCAAGTTATCATTTGAAAGCTATATCTATACATTGGATTTGGAGCCCTCTATAAAAAAAAATGGAGCTCTAACCATTATAAAGATTTATCGAGAAATGAGTCTGTACAGAATTTTGGATCTCAAAAATTCCGTTATGGTAAAAGGTGGAGATTTCCTTTTAAGGACACATGACCAGATATTCTTCTCATAACTTTTTTATGGTACATTGCAAAATTCAGAGTACCTTGTTGTTCAGATCCTTAGGCTCCCTGACACTGTTCTTTGTTTGTTTTTTTGGTAAAACTTCATGCAGGAAATTTTATGCAACATATGTCCATACAACATTTTATCAAATGGCTTGGGATCATCCGACTTTTTCATTTTTTTATTTAAGTATATTGATGTCACTTTGGGAGAGCAGTGGATTCCATTTTAGTACTCTCGCATGAGTGCAGTCTGTTCCTAGTTTTTCTTATTGTGGAGTGAAGAACACGGACGTAATATGAAACTTAAAATATCTGAAGTTCTTTGTATGTTTTTCTGTGATGTTTGGTGACTTTCTAGATAGGTTGTCACTCTATGTTAGATTCGTTTTTAGCCACCCTTTCCCGGTAAGATTTCCCACTATGCTAACTAATCTCTATGTGAATATAATTACGCTCATGGTGGTTTGTTGGAGAGAGCTCATAGATACAAAAACTCAAATCTTGTGCTACAGTGTGTTTCAAATAACACCTCGTCTGGTGGTTTTCTGGAATTGTTTGTAAAGGACCAACAAGTTCTGAACGAAGGAACATAATATGAAATGACATATTAAATGTAGTGTATGGATTACTTCTTACTTTATTTTTACCATAATGAGCAATGTTTGGTCCAGCAGAGCTTGAGGATAGTGCTGATAACGGTAATGATCATCATAATAAAGGCATAAAAGAATGCCTGCTATTACCTTGTTACCATTGAAAGTAGCAAAACATGTTTAAACAAAAATTCTGATAATTTGGATATTCAGAACGTGAGTTGATGTAGTAGCAACTACTGGATTTAAATGTTCAATCAAAATAAGTATTAGTCTCAGAAATGTTAAAGTTGAACTTACCTCCTTCACCTCAATGACCATTGAAGGGGTTGTACAGGATTAGAAAAACATGGCTGCTTACTTCCAAAATCAGTGCAACATCTGTCCATAGGTTGCATGTGGTGCTGCAGCTCAGCCCCATTTCCTTCATTGGAGCTGAACTGCAATACCAGACAATAGGGAATACCAGACAATAGGGTTCGCACACTTTCTCAAAGAGAACAGCCATGTTTTTCTATACAATCTATACAACCCTTTAAAGACCGCATCCAGAAGTGATGGATTTGTTGTGAATTATTAATTTTGCACCGTAGAACCACAACAAAGTACATTATACTACAATGGAAGTAAATGGGATTTCACAAAAATTTACCATTATGTCTGAACATGGTCTAACCACTTGTCCAGGTTTAAATGTTAGTTTTGGATTACCTTTGTCATGTGCTAAAACCGCAGTCTCTCAGATTTACACTTATATTATGGAATTGTATTACATAGGTTTTCAGGAACTGTAATATTGATGACCTATCATTAGGAAACTCCATCAATATCTTATCAATGGGGGTTTGACTGCTGCCACCCCTGCTGACCAGCTGCCTTAATGGGCTGTGGTGCTCAAGTTAGTCTCCTTCATTGTTTACTCAGGCACAGCACCACACATTTAGTTGTGGCTGTGCCTGGAACTGCAGCTCAGTCCCATTCACTTGAAAGGGACTGAGCTGCTGTGCCTGGATAAACCATGATGGGGATGCAGTGCTCATTTATGCAGCTGATCAGTGGGAATCAGACCCCCACGATCAGATAGACCAATAATAAAGAATATATCATCAATATTAAAGTCTGGGAAAACCACTTTAGGTAAACAAATTAATTACAGAATCTCATCTCATTTATTTTGTATAATGTTTTTTTGTTTTTTTGAAAAGATTAAGGTTTTTTAAACATACATACAAACAAAAAAAAAAAATATTTCTCCCCTCTCCCTCTACGGAATTACTCTCTCAGATATTGAATTTGTCAAAGTTAATATTAATAGCATCATAGTAATCGTAACACATCAATTCCAATAGTCAGTTGCAGTAATGTAACAGCATAGGTAGATACAATAAAGAATCATTGCAAATATGAGTCTAGTGCTTTTTTTGGGTACATTACATAAAAGTCTTGTTTCAGTGGTGTTTAGACAACCTGTCTACCTAGAAGTCTGGAAGAGGTAAGTGAAAGTGGAGAAAGATCAGGAGTATCTGACCATGGGCCATACATCTCTTCATACTTCTTCATAGTCCTCCTTTTTTGGTGCACATATATTTCCATGTGTATAAGCCTGTTGACTCTTGATATCAATTCCGTTAGAGAAGGTGGATTAATATCTCTCTAATGGGAAGCTATGAGCTTGTGAGTCTGATATAAAAGTCTAGCTATTGAAACTTTATGTGTGTTTGTTAGCGCAATCTAGGATAAATAACCAAGCAAACATATGATTGGGTTTTGGAAAAGTGAAATGTCAAACTTTATTAAGAAAATTTACAACTAGTCCTCAGTATCTACGAAGCCGAGGACAGTGACACATACCATGAAAAAGGCTAGTTCCCTTGGCTCTACACCTGTCACATAAGGTATTGTCAAGAAGGCCCATGTTGTACAGTAAGGGGGTTCTATAGACACTGTGTAGTAAATAAAGTTGGGCTAGCTATTGTTCTTCATTCATGGATAACATAGGAATGGCCTGTACAATATCATTCCATGTCTCATATTGTAGTGGTGATAGATCTTCCTTCATTTATTTTTGACCCTGAGGCTGGATTCACACGAGGTCATTACGTCCGTAATTGATGGACGTATTTCGGCCGCAAGTCCCGGACCGAACACAGTGCAGGGAGCCGGGCTCCTAGCATCATAGTTATGTACGATGCTAGGAGTCCCTGCCTCGCTGCCGGACAACTGTACCGTACTGAAAACATTTTTACAGTACGGGACAGTTGTCCGGCAGCGAGGCAGGGACTCCTAGCGTCGTACATAACTATGATGCTAGGAGCCCGGCTCCCTGCACTGTGTTCAGTCCGGGACTTGCGGCCGAAATACGTCCGTCAATTATGGACGTAATGACCTCATGTGAATCCAGCCTAAGAGGAATCTTTTAAGCAGCGCTTCCAACAGTCTACTGTATCGTAATTAAATAACTCCTTTGGTATCACCCTCTCTGATAGCAGAGACCAGAATGCTGTGTAAAAGGCTGGACTTATGGGAGTATCTGTAAACTGAATAGAGCATGCATGTCTCAATTGTAAGAACTGCTAAAACAATTATGAGGCAAATGATAACATTATTGGAGCTGTGAGAAGGGCCGCAAACATCATTATCTATAATATGAGTCCTTTTAGTGACTCCTTTTGTTTCCCATCTCTCTGAATCCAGAATCTCGTCTTACCTACAGTAATTAAATGTAGTGATAGAAAGTTTCTTTCTTGCCATTTTCAGAGCAGAACACACAGGGCAGATTTTACACGCATGTGAAGAATTGAAATTGCCCTGTATTAGTAGCAATATATTATTATGACTTCAACATATCAATATAACTTTGTGTGTAAGGGATACTTTTAAATATTTATGTTCTGACCTGCCAATATTTTTTTCTACAGATAATCAACTTACCTAATGGCAGAATCTGATGTATATTAAATTTTATTAAAATATTAGACAATATTACTATTGTATATTCATATGTGGATTTGTATACTATATAAAAACTCAAGCAGTTGATATTTCTATACATAGTTTATTGTCTTAGATAAAAAAAGAATTGGAGAGAAAGGGTTGTGAGGAAGAGATATTTAGTCACCTTGACTGCTCAGGAAATTGAACCCAGAGGCTGTTGACAGCTTGCCACACACTGTCCAAATATATTGCTCATACTCTTTCCACTATTTAGTTCAGCTGTTTTTTTTATCACTTTGCAAAGAAAGTATTACTCCTGAGTATTGAAATTGCAACTCCAAGCAGGAAAAGTTTTGGAATTGTAGACATCACAGGATCGATAGACATGTTAATGATATCATACGAGCACTGCGGCCCCTTCAAAACAGTTGATCGGCGGGGTTCCCGGCAGTCGACCCCGACCGATCAGATATTGATGGCCTATCCTGAGGATAGGCATAATTTTTTAGGGACTGGACAACCCCTTTAATGGTTGTCTGATGAATATTATGCTACACTGAATGGACTTCGGCACGCAAATCATCAAGATTGACTGCTGGCAGGTCCCTTCGCAATTGCCGACCAATGACGTCCCAGATGTTCTCGATGTATGACAAGTCCGGAGACATTGCAGGCTATCGTAGCACATTTAGGCCACACAGGCTGCTCACATTAGCATGAGCAACATGCGGCCTAGCACTGTTCTGTTTAAAAACAGTTTCTGGGAAACTTTGGAGAAATAGCCATACCACTGGTTCCACTATTAAATAAATGTAACGCCAAGCTGTTAGTGTACTTGAAATGCAGACTAGAAGGGTCTGGCTACCGTACAATATGCCACCCCACACCATAATCCCAGGAGTAGGACCGGTATGACGATCCCTTGTGATGTCCTCTTCATGGCATTGCTCACATGGTCTCCAGACCAATCTCAGGCTATCATTGTATCCGAGACAAAAGCTGGACCCTTTGCTGAAGAGGATAGACCTCCATTCCAGCCTCCACTGCCATCCTGCTGTGCACCATGATAGCCTTTGAGAACGGCGACGTGTGGTCAATGGAACACCTGTAGCTGGACGTGTGTTGACACTGGTTGCTGGTAGGATGTGATGTCCAATTTCACTTGCAGTACAAAATACATCACTACATGCCATTCTTCCAATAATAATGTAAGCTGTTTTATCTGCAAAGGGAAGAGGGGGGGGGGGGGGTTCAAGCTCCACATTAATTTCCCACGGATTGAGAATGGGATGTCATAAGATCTATATTATTATATATAATATATATAGACATATAAATATATATATATAAATATTCATATTGACAGGGTTTTTTTTCTGAGACCACCCCTTTAACGTTGTGATTCTATAGAATGTCATTGTATGCTACTTTCCCTAACAAAGTACAACCGTTATCTGCAGAGATACATACAGCCATTTCAGAGTAAAAATAAAAAAGGTATGATGGTCAGAATGTGGAAAGGCAAAAAAAATAAAAATTATTGGGGTTCTGAAGTTTAAGGTGGGGTAACTTTTCTACCCTGTTATTTAAGTTAAACCTCTCATGTATGAAAAATAGTGTCATCTGTCAAAACAAAAACAAAAAAAAAACAGTTCTGACTTTTTTAACATAAGTGTTGTTTTTATCTAAAGTCAAAATGTCATCGACAGCACCCAAATAAGGCTTGATAAAGTCTTCTAGCATGTCATTGGTACAACTCATTGGTGAGCTCCAGATAGGGCTACAACTAGAGTCAGGGCAGCCCTAGTTTAACCCCTTCCTGCCACAGCCATTTTTCGGATTTTCACCCTCGTTTTTTCCTCCCCACCTTCCAAAAACCATAACTTTTTTATTTTTCTATCAATACAGCCGTACGGGGGCTTGTTTTTTGCAGGACGAGTTGTAGATTTTCATGGCACCATTTATTGTACCATACAATGTAGTGTTGCCATAGTCTGAGAGCCATAACTTTTTTATTTTTTCCATAGAATGAGCGTTATGAGGGCTTATTTTTTTGTGGGACGAGCTGTAGTTTCTATTGGTACCATTTTGGGGTACATGTGACATTTTGATCAGTTTTTATTCCATTTTTTGTGGGTGATGAAGTGACCAACATTTTTTTTATTCTTTACGGCGTTCACCGTGTAGGCTAAATAATGATATATTGTAATAGTTCAGACTTTTACAGAAGTGGCGATACCAATTATGTTAATTTTTTTTTTTTTGTATTTTTTTTTTTTTGTATTTTTTTTTTACACACTGTGCTTGGGGGATAATGGGAAAAGTTTTTTTTTAACTTTTAATATTTTTTTATATATGTATTAAAAGAACGTTATTTTACTGTATTGTATGTCTATGAAATTGTATGTAACTCTTAGGCCTTATTCACACGAACAAATTTTGCGTCCGTGTGACGCGCGTTAAAACAACGGACGTCACCCGGACCTATGCAATTCAATGCGTGAAACTCACTGCATGTCCTATTCTTGTGCCTTTTTTGCGCATCATGCACCCATTGTTGTCAATGGGTGCTTGAAAAAAATGGACAGCACACGTACGCCATTAGTGTGCTGTCCGTGTTTTTCACGAACCGGTTGCTAAAGAAATGATGAAGAAAAAAGAAAACACCTCCTTTCATTTTTTTTTGCAGACATAAAAAACGCGTGACATAGGGATGACATACACGCGTAAAAAATGCAGACGTGCATTGCACATGGATGCCACACGGAACTGCAATGCAGGAAAAACGTAGTGATTTTTACGTGCGCAAAAAGGACACGCTCGTGTGAATTAGGCCTAAGTGTCTGTTTCACAGTCTGAATTGTAATTTCCTAAAGGAGCCTAAGCCCCACTAGTGACCCAGTCCTTGTCTAAAAGGTAAAAAAAAAAAATGTATTAATTACTTTCTAAAAGTATAACATGAGACTAAGTCAAGTAATTCAGTGAATTAAAAAAACACTGTGTGTCAGGTGATTTTCCATTTCTAGAAACGCTTTATTTTCGATTGGTCACTAATTGAACCTGGTAATTTTCAGCACGATGATGACGGCAACATTATATATGGAGGGTCCTGGCGTCTGCGCAACTCACGCTGAGCCCCATTCCCCTGATGATGTTGAAACATGTTGGGGGGACACTAGGAGTATCAGAAGTTTTTAAATACTCTGTGTGAGCTGTAAATAATAGGGACTTGTAATCCAGGCATCCAGCCCATTATAGGTGATCATACAAGGAGCAATGTCAGTGCCACAACAATAATGCATACTGATCAACAAAAACACCTGGCACGCACTGGCTTTTAATTCACTTTACTGCTTGACCCATTCATACGTTATACTTTTATAATGAATGGCTCAGTCACTAGTGTGGCTTAGGCTCCTATAGGAAATTACTTTTGTCTTGAAATCATTTCCCTTCGCAGGTGACTCTTTTTTCTCCCCACTTTCTGGTTAGTTTAGGATAACTGTTTTACAGACTCATTCAATATTAAACCATCAAGACACCTCGAAATGGGACTGGCCAGCCGCAAAATAAAATGTTACATATTAAACATACATAACAAGAACATTACTCATAGAACGCATAGCAGTAATATAAACTTACACAAGATGGCAGCATAATACCAACTACATCCCAATCCCACGGTCATTTTCTACAGTCCATACTCTATAATTCCAGTTTAATCTGGCTGAGATTTTAATTTGGCATAGTTTCACTTAATTAAATAAAGTTAATTTCCATGTAAACTGCAAACCTAATAATGGGATTACAATTTATTTTCATGACCAGTCAGTGAGAACTAAATTGCATTGGTTTATACCACATTATTTTCATTACATGGTAATTTAACGTAGGGACAAGTTACATAACCTACTGTAAATATGTTTTTCCATTTCTAATATCCCTGAATATATTTACAAGAGATAACGGATCAGATAACCTGAGAATGAATGTGCTCATCTTTCAGCAATATTTAAATGTAGAAGAATATACCTATAAACCATTCTTATATAAATTATCTTGCTTCCATTTATAATTCTCCTTTTTAATATGTTATTTGTCCATATCTTGTACATTACATTAAAGTGCAAGTTCACCTTTTGACATGTTGTTGCCAATAGCTATATAATATAACAATATACCACTTTATAATATATCTTAGCCCCTTAACGACGTGCCACGTACATTTATGCGGCAGCCATTAACGGGAAGGATGGAGCGGGCTCATGGGCTGGGCTCACTCCATACTTAGCAGGTGACGGCTGTGTAATATAGCCGACATCTCACTGCAACGGGCGGATGAAAGATCACTTTGAGTCCGCACTTTTGACCCCTTAAATGCCACGGTCAATTGCAACCTCAGAATTTAAATAGTTAGAATCAGGGGCGGCCCCTGCCGACGTGCCATCGCCCCCCACGCGACACGAACACTGGGTGCCGATGGACATTATGGTAGCCTGGGGGCCTAAAAAAGGTCCCCAGGTGTGCCATCTTGTACTTCTATGAAACCCTGCCTCCGTCAGGGCTTTATAGGAGACTGTAAGAAACACAATATACTTTAATACATTAATATTGCAGTATATAATGGAAGCGATCCAATGCTCCTGGTTTAAGTCCTCTAGGTTTTTTTAATGTTCCAAAAAATATATATATTAAAAGTTAAAAAAATCCCCTTTTTTCAATTTTTTTTCCCCTAATGTTTAAAACAACAGAAGTTAACCTAACTGGTATTGCCACTTCCATAAAAGTACGAGCTATTACAATATAACATTATTTAACCCGCTCAGTGAATGTCGTAAAAAATGAAATGTAAAACACCCAAATTGCTGTTTTTTGGTCACCTTAGCATGTCAAAAAATGGAATAAAAAGTGATCAAAAAGTTGCATGTACCCCAACATGATACCAATAAAAACTACAGCTCGTCCTGCAAAAAACAAGCCTTCATACGGCTATGACGACGAAAAAATGTAAAGATTATGGCTTCTGGAAGGGGGGGAGGAAAAAATAAAAATGAAAAAACAAAGGTTGGCCATGTCATTAAGGGGTTAACCCCTTAAATAGCACGGTCAATGGTGGCCACATCATTTAAGTGGTTAGATAGATGGAGGGGGCTCCCTCTATCCAACAATACACTAAAAATGATACTCAATCAGCAGGTCACAGCAAAAATGGGAGTGGATTATTTAAGGGGTTGTGTGGCACTATACAGGGGAGGGCTGTGTGGCACTATCTACTAGGGGGGCTGTGTGGCACTATCTAATAGGGGGGTTGTGTGACACTATAGAGGGGAGGGCTGTGTGGCACTATCTACTAGGGGGGCTGTGTGGCACTATCTAATAGGGGGGTTGTGTGACACTATAGAGGGGGGGCTGTGTGGTACTATCTACTAGTGGGAGCTGTGTGGTACTATCTATTAGGGGGATTGTGTTGCACTATCTACTACGAGGGGTGTGTGGCACTATATGAGGTTGCTGTGTGTGGCACTATATGAGGGGGCTGTGTGGCACTATCTATAAGAGAGTGGGGCTGTGTGTAGCACTATCCACAAGATGGCAGCTGTTTGTGGCACTAGCTACAAGAGGGGGGCTGTGTGTAGCACTATCTACAAGAGGGGGCTGTTTGTGACACTATCTACAAGAAAAGGGGCCGTGTGTGGCACTATCTACAAAAGGGGGCTGTGTGTGGCACTATCTACAGGGGGCTGTGTGTGGTACTATTATTATTGTGGGGCCTAAAGGGAGTACTATAGCGTGTTGCATTGAGGGGGCATTATTTCCATCTGGGGCACTATAGATGGTGAGGGTTTTGTAGACAGTGGGGAGGTGCTACAAAAGCGAGAAGCCAAAGTTGTTTGTGTTTCAAATTCTGCAGAGGCGGTTTGTAGCTGGGAGAAGGCATTAGGGCAATCTGGGCCGGATAAAGAAGAAAAGGAAAAGTGAGCGACTCCAATTTGAGAAGACTTCACTGGTGAGTCACTGGATTTCACTGTATTGTATTAAAGGAGTTTTCCCATCTTAGACATTTATGGCATATGCACAGGAAATGGCAAAAATGTCTCATAGATGCGGGTCCCAGCTCTGGTACCCATTAGAATTAAGCTGTAAAGAGGAAAACATTTATTTTTTTCCAATAAGATGTAGATTTAGATCTACATTTTTCATTTCAACAAGGAATAAAGAAGAAAAAGCCCCCCAACATTTGTAAAGCAATTTCTCCCGAGTATGGGGTTATAAACTGCTGTTTAGACATATGGGAGGGTTCAGAAGAAAAGTAGTGGTATTTGACTTTTGGAGCGTAGATTTTGCAGTAATGGTATGCGGACACCTTGTCGCATTCGCAAAACCTCTGATGTACCAAAAAAAAAAAAAGTGACCCCATTTTAGAAACTACACCCCTAAAAGCATTTATCAATGGGTGTAGTTAGCATTTAGACCCCACAGGTGTTTTTCAGAAATTAATATGCAGTGGATGATGCAAAGTGAAAATTGCAATTTTTCCACTGATCTGCCATTTTACTGCTAAATATGTTATGCCAAGCTTGTGCCGCTGGAGAATCTTAATCCATAACTTGTTAAGCGGGTTCTCCCAGGTATGGCAATGCTATTTGGGCACACTGTAGGGCTTAGAAGGGAAGGAGTTCCATTTGGCGCATGGATTTTGCTTGGTAGTAGTTTGGTAATCTGTGCGGAGTACATCAGGGCATAATAAGATGATATAATAATTGGGTAAATAATACAATTATCCATAGATGTGTGGTACGCTGTGAAGCAATCCGTTATGCACAGGCCAGTGTCACTCCAATAAACAATGTCCTTTATCCCTCTTTTGTAACACTCTGCACTTTTTGGGGACTTTTCCTCCTTTGTAGTTTGGGAAATTTTTCTGGGAAAGTGTTGCGCTGGTAAAATACGGGCACCCTTACTTCCAGCAGATGTGCTATGTCCCTTCCCTTCCTAGTTCCTAAATACTAGGGCCCTGAAACTGAAGGAATGTTCCCCTCCGGCCTGCACATCGGGATGTTTTTTTATCACCGCATTACTAATGCTATAACTTTTTTGTTTTTCGGTTGATGGAGCTGTGTGTGGGCTTGTTTTTTGTGAGACAAGCTGTCGGTTTTATTGGTACCATTTTGGGACACATACGACTTTTTGATCACTTTCTATGACATTTTTTTTAAGGGGCCAGTGCGCGCATATGCAATTAATTAATTAATTATTTACCAGATCACCCTGGACTATATAAAGGGCCCTGCCCTTTCACTCCTTGCCTGAACTTTGTTGTAGTTTTCACATGTTTGTATTGCAAATGGTCCCTTTGTGTTATCCTGCTCCCAGTGTTCCCGTGCCCTGCTACCTGTATCCTGTATCCCGTGCTGTATTTTGTTCCTGAGCCTGTCTAGTGTTGGGGTCGTGTTGTGCCGCCCGCTGCTATACACCACATCTGGTGTCATCTGCCATCCCTGGTATCATCCGCCACATCTGGCGCAACGTGCCACGCCTGCTGGCATACACCACATCTGGAGTCATCTGCCGCTCCTGGTACCATCCACCACATCTGGCACAACCCGCCACATCTAGCTCAATCCGTGTCAGAGTCTCTGCCACCGTCTGGACTATCTCAGGTACCCTTGTGCTACGAATTTCTTGTATAAACTTTGCATAGTATCTTAGCTATGGAAGTAATAATTGGTAATTTTAAAACATATGCTATGGTAATAAAAGTTATAAAACTGCTGTCTAGAATCGCACTGGCTTTGTGTCTTCCAGAAAAACACATATTGTGTGTGGAGATATAAGAGGAATAATTTAGAAAAGATAGAAAAAAAAAAGTGTTGCCCATCGCAAACCAATTAAATGATAGCTTTAGTACAATGTTTTTATACAGAAGCTTTACATTGGAGCACATTTATCAATGTATTTATGTCCAGACGAGCGCTGTGCCAAGATTCAGCCCCTTCCTTCTTGGCATTTGCAGTGGTCCTAGAGGAAGAACCTCCACCGATAACGAACTAAAGGTTTATTCTAGCTATATATTATCACAACTTCGGATACAATGCCAAGGAAAATTATGATTTTTGAAGCCTGTGCATCTGTGGTAGAGAAAATAATACCATACACTCTATTTAGGCCAGAACCAATCTTTCAGAATGCATCCATATTGTACAAAACTGCAGAATTACTGTCCAGAGTAAACACGTCCAAATGTCATTGTGTGTGAAGCAGCTGAATACATTGTAAGCACTTATCAGACTCTGATGATAGTGAAAAAATAAGGGCTACAAATTTAAGCACAAGAGAACAGATAAATATCATATATACTTTATATGGCTTTAGGATGATCTATAGTACAAAGCTCTTAGTATTTGCCAATGTTATCAAATAATAATATAATAATAATAATAATAATAATATGAATATGAATAATATCTGAGTCTTTAGTTAACAAATCTATGTCTGGATTTCACAGTTAAGATGTGACTGTGCTTTTTTTCTTAGTAAAGGTCACATTTGCATGCAAATGTAATGTTTTGCATCAGTACTAGAGATGAGCGAACTTATCAAAAGTTCGGTTCGGCTAGTTCGCCGAATTTCACAAAAAAGTTCGGTTCGGACCGAACTAGTTCTGACCGAACCTGTCACTTACGTGCGCCGAGCATGCTACTGTCCAGGGTGCTGATAGAGTTAATGGGCTGCACTAACTCTTTCAGCAACCTTCACAGTACATGCTCGGCGCGCGGAAAACACTATTTATGTAATAAAAAAATAAAAATTATACGTTCGTACTTACTTTCCTCCTGTCCGGCCTCCAGCGATGACGTTTCATCCCTTTCGCCGCTGCAGCCAATCACAGGCTGTAGTGGCGGTCACGCACGTCAGGATGACGCTTCATCCCACGTGACCGCCTCTGCAGCCAATCACAGGCTGCAGCGGCGACATGAATGAAACGTCATCGCTGGAGGCCGGACAGGAGGAAAGTAAGTATGAACGTATTATTATTTTTTTTTGGCATGTATGTATGTTGGCATGTATGTATGTATGTATGTATGTTGGCATGTATGTATGTTGTCATGTATGTATGTATGTATATCTGTGCATGTATGTTGGCATGTATGTATATATGTGCATGTTTGTATGTATATTTGCATGTATATATTTGCATGTATGTATGTATGTATGTATGTTTGCATGTATGTATTTTTGCATGTATGTTGTCATGTATGTATGTATGTTGTCATGTATGTATATATGTGCATGTGTGTATGTATATTTGTATGTATGTATGTTTGCATGTATGTGTGTTTGCATGAATGTATGTTTGCATGTATGTATGCATGTTTGTATGTATATTTGCATGTGTGTATATATATATGTATGTATGTTGTCATCTATGCATGTATGTTGTCATGTATGTATATATGTGCATGTATGTTGGCATGTATGTATATATGTGCATGTGTGTATGTATGTATGTATATTTGCATGTATGTATGTTGTCATGTATGTATGTATATATGTGCATGTATGTTTGCATGTATGTTGGCATGTATGTATACATGTGCATGTTTGTATGTATATTTGCATGTATATATGTTTGCATGTGTGTATGTATGTTTGCATGTATGTATGTTTGCATGTATGTATGTTGTCATGTATGTTTGTATGTATGTTGTCATGTATGTATGTATATATGTGCATGTATGTATGTTTGCATGTTTTTATTTTTGCATGTATGTTTGCATGTATGTTTATATATATGTGCATGTATGTAATTATGTTTGCATGTATTTATGTTTGCATGTATATTTGTGCATGCTTGTATATATGTATGTATGTATCTTTGCATGTTTGTTTGTATGTATGTTTTCATGTGTGTGTGTATGCATGTATGTATGATAGTTTGCATGTATATATGTGTGTATGTTTGCATGTATGTATATTTGCATGTATATATGTGCATGCTTGTATATATGTATGTATGTTTGTATATATGTATGTATGTATATTTGTATATATGTATGTATGGCCATGTATGATACTGTCTGCTGGCGCCCTGTATCTAAGTCAACTTCACGGCAGGCTTCTATACATGGTATAACAGTCAGTATCACACATTAAACTGAATCTAAGCCTACGACATGTTTTATTTCATTTTTTTTTTTTTTTTACAGGTTTGGTGTTTGGACTACGTCGGTTTCGAGGACTACTTAGATGACGTTTTTTTTTTCTACAATAAAATGGTTAATGAGGGTTGTGTTGGGGGTGCTTTATTTCAATAAAATATTTTATCTATATCTTTGTCTTTTCAAATTTTATTATTACCACTTTAGTAATGGCCGCTGTCTGAGTGACAACATCCATTACTAAGGCGAGGCTTAGTGTTAGCCGGTGCAGAGGCTAACACTAACCACCATTATTACCCCGGTACCCAAAACCACCAGGGGTGCCGGGAAGAGCCAGGTACGATCCAGTACCCGACCATCTGTTGTGATGGTCGGGCCCTGGGGCGGCCGCAGGCTGGTATTATGAGGCTGGGAAGGGCCAAAAACAGTGGACCTTCCCACCCTTGTAATGCTAGGCTGCTGCTGCTGTGTTGTATCTGGCTGGTTATAAAAGTGGGGGGGGACCCCACGTCATTTTTTTTAAATTATTTATTTATTTACATTTTTTTTTTAAAAAAGACATGGGGTTCCACCCAATTTATCATAACCAGCCACATACAACACAGTGTTATTAGCCTGGGAATGGACAAAACCAGTGGCCCTTCCCACCCATGTAATGCCAGACTGCTGCGGCCTTGTATATGGCTGGTTATTAAAAATGTGGGGGACCCGTCTATTGCTAAATTTGTTAAATTCAAAAAAAAAAACGACGTGGGGGTCCCCCCCATTTTTATAACCAGCCCGATACAACACAGCAGCTGCAGCCTAGCATTACAAGGGTGGGAAGGTCCACTGATTTTGGCCCTTCCCAGCCTCATAATACCAGCCTACGGCCGCCCCAGTACCCGACCATCACAACAGATGGTCGGGTACTGGATCGTACCAAGCTCTTCCCGGCACCCCTGGTGGTGGTGGGTACCGGGGTAATAATGGGTGGTTAGTGCTAGCCTCTGCACCGGCTAACACTAAGTACCGCCTTAATAATGGATGCTGTCAATCAGCCAACTGCCATTATCTAGGCACTAATAAAGTTTGAAAAAAAAACACAAAGACAATTCTTTTTTATTGAAATAAGAAATCCCCAACAAAACCCTCGTTAACCATTTTATTAAAATTTGAAAAAACGCAGATCTACGCAGTAGTCCAACGAATTGAAGATGTAGTCCAATCGGTACATCAAAATCTGCAACAACATAAAAAAACAGTTATCAATGTGAACAATACCAATACTTCTACTCACCTACACACATATATACACGCACACACAAACAAACAACCATACACAGACACACACATATATACACAAACACAACAAGATATACACACACACACACACACACACACACACACACACACATAAACAGACAAACACACATATACACGAACTCACACATATACAAACAAAAACACACATATCCAAACACACACACACACACAGTTATACACACATACACGAACACATATACACAAACACATATACAAACAAAAACACACATACCCAAACACACATATACACAAACACATATACACAAACACACCCATATATACACACAAACACACACCCATATACACACATATACACATATACAAAAACACACACAAACATCTACACACAAACATATACACAAATACACCCATATATACACAAACATATACACAAAACACATATACACAAACACACCCATATATACACACACATATACACAAACACACATATAAAAACAAAAACAGACAAAGTCACATACCCAAACACACACATACACAAACACGGTTTCTTTTAAATGCTGCTGGGGAACCCGCTCGATCCACTATATAAGGCTGCGCTACAGTGCAGCATTTAAAAGAAACAGGATCCTGACCTGTCCATATAGTTTAAGGCAGCACAGAGTATTTCAGGAGATGAGCGTTCAGATTCAGTGCTGCTGCGAACTCTGCTCTTACCATTACGTAGCTCTCAGTCTGTTACCTCTCTTCCACTCCTGTCCTCCAGAACACCTTCACATGATTGGCAAGTCACCACGTAATGGTAAGAGCAGAGTTCACAGCAGCACAGAGTATTTCAGGAGATGAGCGTGCGGATCTTGTGCGGGGTGGTGACTTGCCAATCATGTGAAGGTGTTATTGAGGACAGGAGTGGAGGAGAGGTAACAGACTGAGCTACGTAATGGTAAGAGCAGAGTTCACAGCAGCACTGAATCTGCACGCTCCTCTCCTGAAATACTCTGTGCTGCTGTGAACTCTGTTCTTACCATTACGTAGCTCAGTCTGTTACATCTCCTCCACTCCTGTCCTCTATAACACGTTCACATGATTGGCAAGTCACCACCACGCACAAGATCTGCACGCTCATCTCCTGAAATACTCTGTGCTGCTGTGAACTCTGCTCTTACCATTACGTGGTGACTTGCCAATCATGTGAAGGTGTTCTTGAGGACAGGAGTGGAGGAGAGATAACAGACTGAGAGCTACGTAATGGTAAGAGCAGAGTTCACAGCAGCACTGAATCTGCACGCTCATCTCCTGAAATACTCTGTGCTGCCTTAAATTCTGTGGACAGGTCAGGATCCTGTTTCTTTTAAATGCTGCACTGTAGCGTAGCCTTATATAGTGGATCGAGCGGGTTCCCTAGCAGCATTTAAAAGAAACAGGATCCTGACCTGTCCACAAAGTTTAAGGCAGCACAGATTATTTCAGGAGATGAGCACGGGCAGCCGTTCGTTTTTCCGAGCCGTGCTCCCATCATGCACACGACCGTAAAAATACCCGTTATTGCGGGTCGTAATTACGACCCGCAATAACGGGCTCATAGACTTCTGTTACCCACGGGTACCTTTCCGTATTCTCACGGGAAGGTGCCCGTGCCGTTAAAAAAATAGAACATGTTCTATTTTTCGGGCCGTGCTGCTATAATTATAATGACAGCACGGTTCGCAAAAGCGGCCGGCTGCCCGTGGCCGGCCGGCCGTGCTCGTAGTTACGAGTCGTAATTACGAGCACGGCCCGTAAAATAAAAAAATAGAACATGTTCTATCTTTTTAACGGCACGGGCACCTTCCCGTGAGAAAACGGGAAGGTACCCGTGGCTAACAGAAGTCTATGGGCCCGCTATTTCGGGTCGTAATTACGACCCGTGATAACGGGTGTTTTTATGGTCGTGTGCATGAGGCCCCGTAATGACGGGTGGCTACATGTGTGCACCCGTCATTACGGCAGCGTTGCTAGGCGACGTCAGTAAGGGTATGTGCACACACACTAATTACGTCCGTAATGGACGGACGTATTTCGGCCGCAAGTACCGGACCGAACACCCTGCAGGGAGCCGGGCTCCTAGCATCATATTTATGTACGATGCTAGGAGTCCCTGCCTCTCCGTGGAACTACTGTCCCGTACTGAAAACATGATTACAGTACGGGACAGTTGTCCTGCAGAGAGGCAGGGACTCCTAGCATCGTACATAACTATGATGCTAGGAGCCCGGCTCCCTGCACTGTGTTCGGTCCGGTACTTGCGGCCGAAATACGTCCGTCATTTACGGACGTAATTAGTGTGTGTGCACATACCCTAAATAGTCACTGTCCAGGGTGTTGAAAGAGTTAACTGATCGGCAGTAACTGTTTCAGTACCCTGGACAGTGACTACCGATCACAGTACCTGTAAAAAAAAAGACGTTCATACTTACCGAGAACTTTCTGCTTCCTCCAGTCCGGTCTCCTGGCCGTTGCCTTGGTGACGCGTCCCTCTCGACATCCGGCCCGACATTCCTTGATGACGATGCAGCCCATGTGAGCGCTGCAGCCAATCACAGGCTGCCGCGGCCTCTGCAGCCAATCACAGGCTGCAGAGGCCTCTGCAGCCAATCACAGGCTGCCGCGTCAGAAAAGGTCGGACTGGAGGAAGAAGAGGGACTCGTCACTAAGACAACGACCGGGTACGTATGAAATGCTTTTTATTTTATTTTTAATCAGCAGCCTCTTTTCTCTATCAGTGATTGATAGAGATAAGTGGCTGCCGATTTGTATAATGTTTTTGACCGGGTTCGGTCAAAACGGGTTCGGCCGAACCCGGTGAAGTTCGGATTCGCTGCGAACCGAACTTTACCGGAAGTTCGGACCGAAACCGGGTTCGGTTGTCCCGGTTCGCTCATCTCTAATCAGTACCATCTGAAATGGGGATTTTAATTTTCACTCCAGGAACTTAACATATCGCTAAGATGAAAACACCTAAGCTCAGAATAATATAGTTCAAAATCTGTAAAAAAAAATGTTAAAAAAACCATGTCTCCTTCTATACTTTTTTGGCCCCATTTACACTAGTGTAAGGGTATGTTCACACGCGGTGGTATCAGACGTAATTCCGGCGTTTTACGCCTCTATTACGCCTGAAAAATGGCCCCTAATACGCCTACAAATATCTAACCATTACTTTCAATGGGAATTACAATGTTCTGTTCCCACGAGCCTTTATTTTATGCATCGCTGTCAAAATACGGCGCGTAAAATGTCGGCTTGTCAAAAGAAGTGCAGGACACTTCTTGGGACATTTTTGGAGCCGTTTTTCATAGACTCTATTGAAAACAGCTCCAAAAAAGGCCGTAAAATACAGAGCTGTTTTCAAGGGAAAACAGCCCCTGATTTTCAGAAGTTTTTTGAGCAACTCGCGTTTTTCGCTGCGTTTTTTACGTCTGTTTTTGGAGCTGTTTTCATTGGATTCTATGAGAAAACAGCTCCAAAAACGTCCAAAGAAGTGTCCTGCACTTCTTTTTTCGAGGCTGTATTTTTACGCGTCGTGGTTTGACAGCTGTCAAACGACGACACGTAAATTACAGGTCGTCGGCACAGTACGTCGGCAAACCCATTCAAATGAATGGGCAGATGTTTGCCGACGTATTGTAGCCCTATTTTCAGACGTAAAACGAGGCATAATACGCCTCGTTTACGTTTGAAAATAGGTCGTGTGAACTCAGCCTAATAGTTAATGAAAACCAAAATTTAGTGTCAGAAAATTAAAATGTTAGATAACCCCAATTTCAAAAATGATTTTTAATATCGAAATGTTGTCCTACTGAAAAGTATGTACAGTATATGCATTCAATACTTGGTCGGGGCTCCTTTTGCATGAATTACTGCATCAATGCGGCGTGGCATGGAGGCGATCAGCCTGTGGCACCGCTGAGGTGTTATTTAAGCCCAGGTTGCTTTGATAGGGGCCTTCAGCTCGCCTGCATTCTTTGTTCTGGTGTCTCATCTTCCTCTTGACAATACCCCATACATTATCTATGGGGTTTAGGTCAGGCGAGTTTGCTGGCCAATCAAGCACAGTGATACTTTGGTTATTAAACCAGGTATTGGTACTTTTGGCAGTGTGGGCAGGTGCCATGTCCTGCTGAAAAATGAAATCAGCATCTCCATAAAGCTTGTCAGCAGAGGGAAGCATGAAGTGGTAGACGGCTGCGTTGATGCTGGACTTGATATAACACCGCAGCATAAATGTTAATAACTTGACCTGCGGTGCGGAATTAAATTCCGCATGTCAATTTAGGCTGCGTTTTTGTTGATTTTCAGTTGCAGGTTTTCCCCCATTGAATTCAATGGGGATGCAAAACCCGCAACAGAAAGCCAAGCATTACGACTTTTGTGGCGTAATCGCAGCGGTTAGGCTGCAAAAATTGCAATGCCGGAATAAATAAATTAATCATACTTACCAAAAACACCCACCTTCTTCCTACAGTCCGTCCTCCTGGGACGTCAGCGTCAGTTGCATCCCATGTGACCGCTGCAGCCAATTACAGGCTGAAGCCTCACATGGCTTGAAACGTCATCCAGGGAGGCCGGAGCGGACGTCAGAGGAGGGAGGATGTATGTATGTGAGCTTAATTATTTAGCGGAATTTCCGTCCGAAAAATCGCACCACAATGTGGAGCGATTATTTGGACGGAAAGTCCTGTGTGTTCCAGGTTGGATACACTGTGTGCTTTTTACGCAGCATATCTATCCCGTGGGAACCCGGCCTAAGACAACTGGCTGGAGCAGAAGTCTCTCCCATCTGCCCTGCCTAGTGTAGTACAAAAAGATTGCTAAGCTTAGTTTTCTTGGTTAAGCACCTCCCCCTCAGCTGTACCCCAGGAAAAATAAAACAGATCAGCTGGAGATTAACCCCTGTGTTCTCTGGAGGATTGTTTGTTTCAAGAACACTGCAGACTGAGAAATAGTGGCTGCAAATATACGGTTAGGTCCAGAACTATTTGGGCAGTGACACAAGTTTTGGCATTTTAGCTGTTTACCAAAACATATTGAATATACAGTTATATAATCAATATGGCAGACTCTCAGGTTTAATTTGATGGTATTCAGATCCTAAATTGAGGAAGGGTTTAGGAATTACAGCTCTTTAATATGTAGTTGCCTCTTTTTCAAGGGACCAAAGGTAATTGGACAATTATCTCAAAAGCTATTTAATGGGCTATTCCCTCGTTAATCCATCATCAATTAAGCAGGTAAAAGGACTGGAGTTGATTCCAGGTGTGGCATTTGCATTTGGAAGCTGTTGCTGTGAACATGAGGTTAAAGGAGTTCTCAATGCAATTGAAACAGACCATCGAAAAAAATGAAGAAATCCATCAGAGAGATAGCACAAATGTTAGGTGTGGCCAAATCAACAGTTTGGTACATTCTTGAAAAAAAATAAAAAGAGTACACTGGTGATCTCGTGGACTCCAAAAGGCTTGGACATCCACGAAAGACAACAGTGGTGGATAATCTCAGAATCCTTTCCATGGTGAAGAAAAACCCCTTCACAACAGCTACCCAAGTAAAGAACACTCTCCTGGAAGTAGGTGTATCAGTATCTAAGTCTACCATGAAGAGAAGACTTTATGAGAGCAAATACAGAGGGTTCTCCACAATGTGCAAACCATTAATCAGCCTCAAAAATAGAAAGGCCAGATTTGACTTTGCCAAAAAACATCTAAATAAGCCAGCCCAGTTCTGGAACAGCATTCTTTGGACAGATGAAACTAAGATCAACCCGTACCCGAATGATGGGAGGAAGAAAGTATGGAAAAGACTTGGAAGAGCTCATGATCCAAAGCACACCACATCCTCTGTAAAACATGGTGGGGGCAGTGTGATGGCATGGGCATGCATGCCAGCCAAAGGCACTGGGTCACTAGTGTTTATTGATGATGTGACTGAAGACAGAAGCAGCCGGATGAATTCTGAAGTGTTCAGGGATCTACTTTCTGCTCAGATTCAACTAAATGCATCAAGGTTGATTGAATGTCGCTTCACAGTACAGATGGACAATGACCCAAAACATGCTGCGAAAGCATCCCAGGAGTTTTTTTAACTCAAAGAAGTGGAATATTCTGCAATGGCCAAGTCAATCACCAGATCTCAATCGGAACGAGCATGCATTTCACTTGCTTAAAAGGAAGGTGTCATGATTTTTTTTAAATTATTATTATATTGCTTTTAATATAATGTAAACAATTTTTATTTTTTATTTGTGTTGTCACTTTCTACTTTTTAATGTATTCATACATTTACTTGTCTATGGGGGCTGCCATTTTTTTTTTCATCTCTGTATGTGTCGATTAACGACACATACAGAGATGGAATACGGCAGCTACAATGCATAGGGCACAATGAATGGCTCCCGTCCATTACCTCTGCTATCTGGCTCTGTACTGCGCAGATGCAGGTCAGAGTCACACAGCAGAGAAGCTGTTTGTAGGGAGATAGCAGGCGCCATTATGAAGACCGGCTGCACTGCAGGTAAGGTGTGTGTCTCTGTCTGTCCCTCTCTCTCACAGACCCCCCGCTCTTGTGGCCCCCCTGGCTGAAAAATCAGAAGCAGATCGCCTACAAATATCTGCCCTCTGATTTCAATGGAAAATATGGCATTCTGTTCCGATGGGGCGTTTTTTACGCGGCTGTTTTCCAAAAACGGCACGTAAAAAGACGCCCGCCAAAAAGAAGTGCATATCACTTCTTGGGACGTTTTTGTAGCCACTTTTCATTGACTCTATAGAAAAGCAGCTCCAAAAACGGCCGTAAAAATAACGCCAAAAACGCGAGTTTAATTAAATAATGGTTGAAAATCAGGAGCTGTTTTCCCTTTGTTTAGTAAGCGTGTGAACAGAGCCTTAGCCTTTTGGTGTGTCCTATAACTTCTGCCAGCTGCAGAATCACACCCAAAATGACCGCCGGACACTGCTTAGCAATTTGAAGACACCTTTTCCTGGCTTGTAGGAGGGGGGGGGGGGTGAGATTCCCTTCCACATTTATGGCAGCTGTGAGTGAGGTTGCTTTGCCTTATTCACCTTGTTGTAATTCTGGGAAATGCTCCCTCTGGTGGCCAACATAGGAAAACATGTCAAATTATTATTTAATTTTTAATACTTTCCACAATGTGGAAGAAAAAAAAAATACAGCAAAAAACTTAAAAATATAATAGAAATAAGTAACTTACTTAAAAAAAAAAAGTTTAATCCGCAACACATTCCCATTAAGACAAAACTTAAGGCAGAAAGAGCCACAAACAAGCCACAGATGAAGACAGCTGCAGTAAAGGCCTGGCAAAGCATCACAAAGGAGGAAACCCATCATTTGGCGATGTCCATGGGTTCCAGACTTCAGGTAGTCATTGCCTGCAAAGGATTCTCTACAAAGTATTAAAAAAAACAACATTTTATTTATGGTAATGTTAATTTGTCCAATTACTTTTGTGCCCCTGAAATGAGGAGGCTGTATAGAAAAATGGTTGCAATTCCTAAACATTTCACAGGATATTTTTGTTCAACCCCTTGAATTAAACCTGAAAGTCTACACATTAATTGCATCTCAGTTGTTTCATTTCAAATCCAATGTGGTGGCATGCACAGCCCAAATCATGAAGATTGTGTCACTGTCCAAATAATTCTGGACCTACGTAACTGTATCTCCTGTTTACATTCATAATTCATTTCTAGGTGTAGTGTTACTTTTAGGCTCCAGAATGCTGGTGATATCCCACATGATGATGTTACAGATGGGGGCGCGATGTGCAGTGACATTCCAAGATGTGCCAATCCTATAAATTGAGCGCCGGGACCTGTACCTTCCAAACAGTTGCAATAGCTGCACCCAGGGCATGGGTAGTCCATGCTATAGGTGTTGTGCATCCACTTTAAGGCTCTATTATTGTTGATGACAGTATGGGTGTGATGTCATGGGAGTCAAAGTCACTGCCTTGGTAACGTCACTTCCGTTGACGTCATCAGGGGTTTGTCAGGGAGACAGGCTGGTATATCCCATGTAGGGCATGTGAAAATATTGCAAGGTTAATGACGCCATAGTGGTGATAATGTCATTAGAAATATGACACCATAGTGACCAATGTCATCACGGGTGGTGACATCACATATGTGGACTTTGCAGGTAGTTATGTGACAAGGGGTGCTTGCCCTATGAATTGAGTGAGACAGCTGCTTAAACACAAGCAAATAAAGCTTTTTACAAATAGTAAACCAATCTAGCCAAACTAAATTCTCAGTTCTGCCCAAAACTAAATTTAAAATAATTTGTGAGACATTTTCTGGCAGCACACGTACAGGCTCTTCCATATTTCTTAGCCCTAGGATAAAAATAAATAAGAAGCCACAGAAAGTTGTAATAACATATATTACGTAGCTAGGAAGGAAATAAGCTTTGTAAGAAGTAGCATGTGTACACCGCGTTCCAAATTATTATGCAAATGTTATTTTTCGCTAATTTTCTCCTAAATTGTCGATGCAAATGACAGTCAGTATAATCTTCAAGCCATCAACCGTTGTAGTATAATGCAAATTTTATTGAACAAATCTCCTAATGATAACAGGTTTTTTTTTAGAAGTAAAAAACTCAAAATGCACTGTTTCAAATTATTATGCAGAACAGAGATAAAAACATTTTAAAAGTTGTAAAGAGAACTAAAATGGTAATTTGTTGAATTTGCAGCATCAGGAGCTCATATTTATAGAAATCAAAAGCTGTTTCAATAAAAATAAACTTAGCAGGCTGTAAAGGGAAGTGTTTTATACATTTATATCTATATACATGTGAGTGTAGATATATATAGATTTGTCCCTCCAGAAAGGTGTATACCCATTCACCTACTAGATAATGGTATTCCATGAGGCCCAGGCCCCTCCCTTTCACGTGCATGAGCCTGTGAGGTCACACAGGTGTGCACAGGGATGTTTAAAAGGACAATCTTTCCCAAAGCACTCTCTTGTTCCTGCTCCCCAACTCCACTAAGGGTCTCCTCTTCCCTCCTGGCCTGCTCATGGCCCTTGCTGAGAGACCACACCAACTTGTACCACATGGACTGCTAAGTATCCACGTGTAGCAGCAGCTACACGTTATGTTCTCCCCCTCCTTACTTTAACCCTTTCCTAAGTTAACCCTTTATCCTCCTGCTGTCCCTGGTATTAACCCTTAGAGTATAGGGAAAGCTATATTAGGAGGGAGTGATACAGAAATAGTGAGCGTGTGTTGGATTGTAACGTAACTGTATTCATGTGTATGTTTAGGTATGTGGGTGGAGGCATAACATAGGATACCGTGTTTATACTGTACTACGTATAGTGTGAGTATACTCAATATATATTAACGTGTTATGTGTATTGGGGTATACTGATACTATACTGTGATCAGTTACTGTGTTCTGTGTTTAGTTTGGTGTATTTTATATGTAAGTGTGATTATTGTTAGTAATAAATATTACCCTTTATTTACTATACAATTGTATTTATTGTACGGTCCTATTCCCTTGAGTAGCCGCTAAAGCAATTAGATCGACGTTAGTATAAGGAAAAGGTAGGGGAACTAGGCATAACCCTAGTGACCCTGATTATAAAGGCGGTAGTAATAGTGGGCGACCAAGTAGGTGAAACCCAGCTATTATACCAGCCCTTGTACACACGTGGATGAGTGTGTAGTAAGGAAGTGTGCATATATATAGATATATTATTATATTTATAGTTATATATTATATATAGCCCTTTTACATTTGGCGAGCCAGCCAGGAGGCTATATGTGTATATATATTTTATATATAGCCCTCTTACATTTGGCGAGCCAAGGCCCGAACTGTTTTCAATTTATTTCTGTGTTTTGTACAATAAAATTGTGTTAAAACGTGAACTAAGATAGGCAGAGAGGCGTGGACAGGTAACGTACGTACACGGTGTAGTGTTGTGTTATGCTGTGCGCCTAGTCCTTTTTGAAGTTCAGACGAGTAACACAATTTTATTTAAGGCTTAATACAGGATACAACTGAGAACAGCGAACCTATTGTTTTTTGTTTTCTTTTTCTAAGGTATTAACGTTTTTATTTTGCTTTGCGGTGTGCTGATCTACGGCGACAAATCATCGGGCGATCGAGCAATACATTAGAGTCTTATGCAGTAACCAAGAGGACTTCTGATAGAGTAAGTATGGATTTCTCCACACTTAAAAAACTTTCTAAACATAGTTCATTCAACCCAGTAACCCCCTCTACATACAAGTCAGCAGGAATGCTGTGGTCCACTCTGCTGGATGAGGCTTATGCGCATGATAAGATGTGCATAAGCAAGAGGAGTGTTTTTAACAAAACCTCCAAAAGGCTCCACATGCTCGCTAAACTAATATGTGTTTATGAAGAGACGTGGAAGCCTGATCACTCAGAAATGAAGAGTGATTCCCCAAATCTTCACTGCCAGTGTTGTGTCAACAATGTGAAGCAGGTTTGTGCTTTGCAGACACAACTGGCAGAGAATGCTCAATGTAACATTGATAGAGATAAGCAAATTTGCATGCTGGAATCGCAGGTGATAGTTTTGAAAAATCGTGGTGATGATATTGATGCACAGCTGACTGGTTCTTATGCTGTGATCAATGCGTTTAAGGATAAGGCGGCCTCTACGGATGCCATCATTGCCAAGTTAAATGATGAGCTTGCTGCTAGGTCACAATTGGTTGCCAGTATGCAAAACATCATAAAAGATTTCTCAAAAATGTTACCGGCCTTGTCTTTTTCAAGGCCTGATTCTGCTGTAAGTTTGCCCTCTACAGGGCAAAAAGGGGGGAGTAGAAAGAGTGATGGATCAGATGTCCCAAATCGTGATCCCATCCGGAATCCTGAAGGTAACATTGTTACGAAAGTGTTACGCAAATGTAAGCGTACGATAGTCAGAAGTGCGTCCCTAGCCATGCAGAACTTTAAGAGATCATGCACTGCTGACTGCCCTAAGTCCAGCAGAGCATGTACTGTTAAATGTTTTGTATGTGCCGGCTCAGGCCATATTGCAAAGTACTGCAAGTCTTTGGGTACTAAGCAATGTGGTCCTGTTAAATGTTTTAAATGTGGTCAGATGGGACATATTGCTAGAAACTGCCATGGTATGAGCAACCATGGAAAGCCTAGTAATGAAACAATAGAAAATGGCCACATTACATCAAATTGTGACTATAGGAAAGGACAAAATGGCTACATGAGTATCTCCCCCACACATTTGCTAAACCATGTGTTCAAAGAACTGAATAACGAACCACAACTGGTTTGGAATTCAGCTGTGAATTTTAAGTAGGCCATAATTGACAGAGCCTCTTTAAGTGTTATCTCTTTGTCTGTAAGGTGTGTTTATGGTCTCCCTTTTCCTGTATGCTCTGTTGTTTGTTCACAGTTCTTTTGTTGTCATTGTGTTTTCTTTTGTGGCTCCTTCACAGATTATATTGTGGTGTTTTCCTGGTTATCAGTAGTTATGTACTTATACTATATGGGTGTTGCCTGTATTTATAATGCATAATTAGAAAACCACTCCAGGAATACAACTGAAGAACCAGCCAATGAATAGTGATGTATTTGCTTGTTCTGTGAACTTATATTAGGTATAGAGGTACGGACAGGTAACTTAAGTTCACTTATAGTGTTATGTTATGCTGCGCACCTAGACCTTGAAATTCAAGATGATAATACATTTACATCTATAATCGCAAAATGTTTTAATTGCTCTCTATTAGGATAACGTTGAAGTTGTTATTATACTGTGAACTCAGGTTGAGCAGTGTGAACAGATAACATAAATTCACAGTGTAGTGTTGTATGTTATTCTGTGCACCTAGACCTGGGGGGTTCAGACAGGTATCACAACTCCATCTGAGGCCTAATGCGAGTGCAATTAAAAACAGCGAACAAATGGCTGATTCCTTTGTGTTTAACTGCAGTGGTCCTTTAGGAAAGGTTGACAGGGGGAGGTTACCCTGGCAATACACCCATATCTTGATTTTAAGATAATGGGTTTGGTAAGATGGGAATATAGTTCCACAAATATGAGAATTGTGAAGATCCACAAAATGGTACATCATCTACAGCTCCCCTCAGATATCCTAACCTGTAAGGGCAGCCATCCATATCTGTCTGTACAGATGGATGTTGAAAGGAGGAGGATGCGATCCTCTGCCAAGGTAGTTAGGACCGGGTGCTTAGACACCAGTGTTGAGATACTGAGGGGACCTGTGAGATGAAGGTCAACCCAATACCCTCTTCAAGCTTAAGATACATGGGTCAAGGGTATTGGAGTTGGTACCGAGTGCAATATGTTTACCACACCATCTGTGCGACTAATTGCACCGGAAGAGGAATACTCCTCCAAGGAGCATTGTACCTTTTTGATTTATCACAGGTATCGATGTAGCAGAACAGAAGAACTGCAGTCACCCCTGAGTAGAGGCTCGATATCCGCTCAGATGCTCCTATAAGACTCCAGATGATCCTGAGTTCAGTGAGGAAGAGGATATCGTGGAGGAGCTTAAAGAGTCTGAGACTCAAGCCTCCATCCCATTCCCTGAAAAGAGACTCAGAGGTGTCCTGATGGGGGAGCCTGTTTGGCTACAACCCCAAAGCAATTTTCTTCTTCAACCTGCTCATCCACCCTGTGATAGTACTGATGGGTGAAAGGACTTGCTGACCAAGTAAATTAGGTCAGGCGTAAAAGCATGAACTTGGACTAAGGACATAACAGCAATACTGTCCTGCGACCCGTAATCGTCAAGTTTATGTATATTTGTGTAATGTAATATGTATCAATGTGTCGTACAAAAACTTTCAAGGTGTACATATAGACATTCTAGGTGTAGATATGTGTCCGCAACATAGGTATACTCAGTGAGGACGTGCCCATCCCACAGCGAGTGAGTATGTACATGTAGGCGGACATATATTTACAGCCTGTAGTCACCCCATTTACATGTGTACCTTTCACGTGTTTATGGAGGAGTAGTGAGAGATGCTAGTTGAGCATGAATCTCTATATGTACATATACCTATGGTTTAGGGCGGAATATTTTTGTATGTTTGATTATTTTACATTTTGTATGTATGAGTGGGTAGTGTGTAGGAACCCTTAGGGACAGGTAAGGTACACACACACCCTGGTAGGTATTTGCTACCTCAACCTGAGAACTGGTATGGTCAATACGATGATGGATTGAATGTTAGAGGGGAAATGGAAGGCGATGCTCCACCTCACAGTAGATTCCTGGGTACTAAGACATCATCTCCTCCTCGGGGATGTTAACCTGCCATGATAGAGACATGGATATCGGCCCACAAAGATTGTTTCGTCTTCAATCAAGATACTGAAAAGTTTTGGAAAGATAACGGACTGCGTACAAAGGTTGTCGGAAGGCGGGCTAAGCCATTCCAAGGCTGACCGTGTGAGGGCACAAGTAGCCTTACACGGGTTGGCATGCTCAAATGGGATCGGCCGCTAACAGACCTGCTGACGCCGCTAAAGTGGAAAAGATTTATAAGAAAGATCAAGATACAGATCAAGATCCAAGAAAGAAGATCAAGGATAGAGACTTGGAGTTTCAATCGACTTTGAGACTGAGTTCTATGGACTTTGAAGCTTTTGTTTCAACCTCGTTCTATGGACCTTGAGGCTTCGTTCTATGGACTAAGAGATTTCATTTCAACTTCATTCTATGAACTGTGAGGTTTCTTTTATTTTTGACACTAGACTCCAGAGTCGGAGGACTGGCGGGAAGGTGTCCTTGAGGAGATAGCTGATGTCACGTATCTAGGTCCAATAGTATACTTCATTCCATCTCCGACCATTACCAGTAACAAGGTTGAGGGGGTAATACAGAACAAACACTTCCACAAATTTCATTGTCGTGTTCCCGACAACAGGGGGATTGTAAAGGGAAGTGTTTTATACATTTATATCTATATACATGTGAGTGTAGATATATATAGATTTGTCCCTCCAGAAAGGTGTATACCCATTCACCTACTAGATAATGGTATTCCATGAGGCCCAGGCCCCTCCCTTTCACGTGCATGAGCCTGTGAGGTCACACAGGTGTGCACAGGGATGTTTAAAAGGACAATCTTTCCCAAAGCTCACTCTCTTGTTCCTGCTCCCCAACTCCACTAAGGGTCTCCTCTTCCCTCCTGGCCTGCTCATGGCCCTTGCTGAGAGACCACACCAACTTGTACCACATGGACTGCTAAGTATCCACGTGTAGCAGCAGCTACACGTTATGTTCTCCCCCTCCTTACTTTAACCCTTTCCTAAGTTAACCCTTTATCCTCCTGCTGTCCCTGGTATTAACCCTTAGAGTATAGGGAAAGCTATATTAGGAGGGAGTGATACAGAAATAGTGAGCGTGTGTTGGATTGTAACGTAACTGTATTCATGTGTATGTTTAGGTATGTGGGTGGAGGCATAACATAGGATACCGTGTTTATACTGTACTACGTATAGTGTGAGTATACTCAATATATATTAACGTGTTATGTGTATTGGGGTATACTGATACTATACTGTGATCAGTTACTGTGTTCTGTGTTTAGTTTGGTGTATTTTATATGTAAGTGTGATTATTGTTAGTAATAAATATTACCCTTTATTTACTATACAATTGTATTTATTGTACGGTCCTATTCCCTTGAGTAGCCGCTAAAGCAATTAGATCGACGTTAGTATAAGGAAAAGGTAGGGGAACTAGGCATAACCCTAGTGACCCTGATTATAAAGGCGGTAGTAATAGTGGGCGACCAAGTAGGTGAAACCCAGCTATTATACCAGCCCTTGTACACACGTGGATGAGTGTGTAGTAAGGAAGTGTGCATATATATAGATATATTATTATATTTATAGTTATATATTATATATAGCCCTTTTACACAGGCCAAGTTACATGTTAACATAGGACTCCTTCTTTGATATCACCTTCACAATTCTTGAATCCATTGAATTTGTGAGTATTTGGACAGTTTCTGCTTGAATATCTTTGCAGGATGTCAGAATAGCCTCCCAGAGCTTCTGTTTTGATGTGAACTGCCTCCCACCCTCATAGATATTTTGCTTGAGGATGCTCCAAAGGTTCTCAATAGGGTTGAGGTCAGGGGAACATGGGGGCCACACCATGAGTTTCTCTCCTTTTATGCCCATAGCAGCCAATGACACAGAGGTATTCTTTGCAGCATGAGATGTTGCATTGTCATTCATGAAGATAATTTTGCTACGGAAGGCACGGTTCTTCTTTTTGTACCACGGAAGAAAGTGGTCAGTCATAAACTCTACGTACTTTGCAGAGGTCATTTTCACACCGTCAGGGACCCTAAAGGGGCCTACCAGCTCTCTCCCCATGATTCCAGCCCAAAACATGACTCCACCACCTCCTTGCTGACGTCGCAGCCTTGTTGGGACATGGTGGCCATTCAGCAACCATCCACTACTCCATCCACCAGGACCATCCAGGGTTGCACGGCACTCATCAGTAAACAACACGGTTTGAAAATTAGTCTTCATGTATTTCTGAGCCCACTGCAACCGTTTCTGCTTGTGAGCATTGTTTAGGGGTGGCCAAATAATAGCTTTATGCACACTTGCAAACCTCTGGAGGATCCTACACCTTGAGGTTTGCGGGACTCCAGAGACACCAGCGGCTTCAAATACCTGTTTGCTGCTTTGCAATGGCATTTTAGCAGCTGCTCTCCTAATCCTTTTAATTTGTCTGGCAGAAACCTTCCTCATTATGTCTTTATCTGAACGAACCCGTCTGTGCTCTGAATCAGCCACAAATCTTTTCACAGTACGATGATCACGCCTAAGTTTTCTTGAAATATCCAATGTTTTCATACCTTGTCCAAGGTATTGCACTATTTCACGCTTTTCGGCAGAAGAGAGATCCTTTTTCTTTCCCATATTGCTTGAAACCTGTGGCCTGCATAATAATGTGGAACGTCCTTCTTAAGTAGTTTTCCTTTGATTGGGCACGCCTGGCAAACTAATTATCACAGGTGTCTGAGATTGATTACAGTGATCCAAAGAGCCCTAAGACACAATACCATCCATGAGTTTAATTGAAAAACTAATAATTAAATGTTTATGACACTTAAATCCAATGTGCATAATAATTTGGAACACGGTGTAATTATTATTGGTTGATGAATAAAGATGTGTATGTAAACCAGAAAGTAGCAATACAAATTGCATTTTTTTGAAACTGTTGATAGTATAAAATACATGATGATGGCACAGTGACAGCTGGCACAAGGATTTACAATCATCACTAAATGACAAGTATGCCACTCACTCAGAATTCACTATTAGTTGTTAATACAAACAGTACCTGTAATAATGGCATGAAATACTTTACTAATCTGCCTTTCACAATGCTAAAACTTAATGTATTGTTATGACAGACTATTAAGATAAATTACGCAAAATTAGAATCAGAATGGTGGAAATGAATACAGGGTGCAACTTTCTAAATAAAATTCCATTAAAAATCTACACTGATTGCAGGACCTCTCCAGGGTGGAGGGAGAGTAGTGTATGGGTAAGTTCATTGCGGAAAATCTGCAGCATAATACAATAACAGCAGAGTGAATGAGATTTGAACAAATCTCATCCACACGCTGTGTTAATGCTGAGCGGTAAAACCGCTCAGAAAATGACCTGCGTGCGTTTTTTAATCCGCAGCATGTCAATTGTGTTTGCGTAATTGCTTCTTTTTTTGTTGCGGGTTTTGCTAATTTGAATTCAATAGGGAGGTAAAATCTGCAATAGCACAGTCGACTGCGCTATTGTTTCCGCCAAAAAACAGAATCCTTACGGAACTGAGGCAAACGGAAACCATTTGCAAAGGAAGCAAAATCAATGGTAATGCAATTGGAAGCTATTGTTCCCGTTTGCCTTTCCGTTGATGGGTTCGCCCGACGGAAATGTCTGACGGAACCCTTCAATGGAACGCTGATGTGAACAGGCCCTTATATGCTTATTTGAGTCTTCTATTATTAATTCTGCACATCTTTAGACAATAGTTATTTGTTTATATGGCGCTGAAGTTGTAAACTGCACAGAGGAATCATATCAAAGTAAGTGTAAAGTTGATCTGTTGCAAATAGAATGTTTACAAATGAATGAGTAGGGCAGTTTTTCTAAGCTCTGCAATGTCAGCTCAATGCTAATGGAATCTGACACTGCGGTGCCTTAAAACAAATTAGTGTCACATGGAGTTAGTGATTCAAAGACATTGTCTTTTGAGGCTGCCACTCGAGTTATTTAAAGCTGTGTTTTTTTGACGTGCTAAAGCAAAAGCCAGGATCACACACACAGTTTTGATGCAGTTTTTTTTTTTAGCCAAACACAGGAGTGAACACAAAAGAGAAATGATGCATCAGTCTTGTCTTTATAACTTTGCTTCCTTTTGGATATACTTCTAGCTTTTTCTAAAAAAAACTGAGCAAAAAACGGCATTAACCCCTTCCCAAAATCCGCCGTACATATACGGCGCAGGTCGGGGGGGGGAGTATGGAGTGGGTTCACGGGCTAAACCAGCTCCGTAGAACAAGCGTGTTGGCTGTGTGTAAGAGCCGACACTTCAGAGTAACGAGCGGGAACACACTCGTTTAACCCCTTAGATGTAGTATAGAAAGGGAGGAAACCTCCAGCTCACCGGTTTGTTGCGTCTCTGGACTCTGCTCTGGTTCCCCGCTACGGCTGGCGGTAAGTGATAAGTAAAAAAGGAAGAAATGATCCAGCGCTGTGTCGTGATCTTGTTAAAAAGGAAATGGCATTCCCACTTTTATTAGAGAAATTGGATTAAAAATTGAAAAGAGACGCATTCCCAAGATATGAGGTAGTTGCGGGCTATTGCCTGAGCCTACGCGTTTCAAGCACGTACCGCGCTCTTAATCATGGCAGAAAGTGTCATGATTAAGAGCACGGTACGTGCTTGAAACGCGTAGGCTCAGGCAATAGCCCGCAACTACCTCATATCTTGGGACTGCGTCTCTTTTCAATTTTTAATCCAATTTCTCTAATAAAAGTGGGAATGCCATTTCCTTTTTAACAAGATCACGACACAGCGCTGGATCATTTCTTCCTTTTTTACTAACCCCTTAGATGCCATGGTCAAAAGTGACCGCAGCATCTAATGTAAAGGATCTGCCAGGCACTACGTCTGTGGATACTCCCAGGATTAATCAGTCGACACCTGAGGCCAGACCTCTTAGACTGACACCGGCTCCCACCAATCAGGGTGGCAGGCTCAGGAGTGGGAGAGCCTATCGCGGCCTGGTCAGTCGGAGTTAGCTCCGCCCCCTGTCCATTTATACCTGCCGTTTTCTCTTCCTCATTGCTTGTTATTCTTCTTGGATTCCAGGCCCCACTGCTGCCTTGCTCCAGCCTGCTTCTGCCGTGCTTCTGCCTTGCTTCAGTTCCCGATTATCCTGCTTCGCTCTGCCCCTGGCTTGCTTCCTGCTCCGTGCTCTGCGTTTGTATACTCCACTACATCCTGATCCTGACTGGCTCGTTCACCACTCCTTTTCCTCACGGTGTTCCGTGGGCTACTGCCCCTTCCCTTGCTTGTTCCCTGTTTGTATCCCCTTGCACTTAGTCAGCGTAGGGACCGCCGCCAAGTTGTACCCCGTTGCCTAGGGCGGGTCGTTGCAAGTAGGCAGGGACAGGGCGGTGGGTAGATTAGGGCTCACTTGTTCCCTTCACCTCCTTCCTGCCATAACATAATAACAAGCCCATACCTAGTCTACCATTTCTCCTACGCTGACACTATCATGGACCCCCTTGAGACCCTGACCCAGCAGATGCAGGGCCTCTCCCTACAGGTCCAGGCCCTGGCTCAGAGGGTCAACCAGTCTGACGCTGCCATAGTAGTACCCCTCACCTCACCTCTAGATCCCGACCTCAAGTTACCTGACCGGTTCTCAGGGGACCGTAAGACTTTTCTCTCCTTCCGGGAGAGTTGCAGACTTTACTTCCGTCTAAAACCTCACTCCTCAGGTTCCGAGAACCAGCGGGTGGGTATCATAATATCCCGACTCCAGGAAGGGCCCCAAGAGTGGGCCTTCTACTTGGCTCCTGACGCCCCTGAACTTTCCTCCGTCTATCGTTTTTTCTCTGCCCTCGGACTCATTTACGACGAGACTGACAGGACTGCCTTAGCCGAGAGTCAGCTGGTGAACTTACATCAGGGCAGGAGACCTGTTGAGGAATACTGTTCTGATTTTAGAAAGTGGTGCGTAGCTTCTCGGTGGAACAACCCGGCCCTAAGGTGCCAGTTTAGGTTAGGATTATCTGATGCCCTGAAGGATCTGCTTGTTAGCTACCCCTCTTCTGACTCCCTAGACCAGGTTATGGCCCTAGCAGTACGACTTGACCGACGTCTCAGGGAACGTCAGCTTGAACGTTTCAATGTTTTCCCCTCTGACTTCCCTGCGATTCCCCCCGAGGTCCCGTCTCCTCGCTCTTCCACGGAAGACTCGGAGGTACCTATGCAACTCGGGGCCTCCATGTCCCCTCGACAACGTAGAGAGTTCCGCAGGAAGAATGGTCTCTGCTTCTATTGTGGGGGTGACAAGCATCTACTGAACACCTGTCCCAGGCGCAAGAATAAGCAGCCAGAAAACTTCCGCGCCTAAGTGATCATCGGGGAGGTCACTTGGGCGCACAGGTATTTCCCGTTAATATGAAACGCAATAAAATTTTGCTTCCCTTTCAGGTCTCGTTTGCTGGCCGGTCTGCCACTGGCAGTGCCTTCGTGGATTCTGGCTCATCTGCTAATATCATGTCTGTGGAATTTGCTATGTCTCTAAAAATGCCTTTTATTGATTTGCCTTATCCTGTCCCGGTAGTGGGTATCGACTCCACTCCTCTTGCTAATGGTTATTTTACTCAGCATACTCCTGTTTTTGAACTCCTTGTTGGCTCCATGCATTTGGAGCAGTGCTCTGTACTGGTGATGCAGGGATTATCGTCCGATCTGGTATTAGGTCTTCCCTGGTTGCAGCTGCATAATCCCACGTTTGACTGGAATACTGGGGAGCTAACCAAATGGGGTAGTGAATGCCTGACGTCATGTCTTTCGGTTAACTCTATTTCTCCCCGTGAGGAGGTAAACACGCTACCTGAGTTTGTTCAGGACTTCGCTGATGTGTTTTCTAAGGAGGCCTCCGAGGTGTTGCCCCCTCATAGAGATTACGATTGCGCCATCGATTTGGTACCTGGTGCTAAGCTTCCTAAGGGTAGGATATTTAATCTTTCATGTCCTGAACGTGAAGCTATGAGGGAGTATATCCAAGAATGCCTGGCCAAGGGTTTCATTCGCCCCTCGACTTCTCCTGTAGGTGCTGGCTTCTTCTTCGTGGGGAAGAAGGATGGTGGTCTTAGGCCGTGCATTGACTATCGGAACTTGAATAAGGTCACAGTAAGGAACCAGTATCCCCTTCCTTTGATTCCGGATCTTTTTAATCAAGTTCAGGGGGCCCAATGGTTCTCTAAGTTCGATCTACGGGGGGCATATAACCTTATCCGCATCAAAGAGGGGGATGAGTGGAAGACTGCGTTCAACACGCCCGAAGGTCATTTCGAATACCTGGTCATGCCCTTTGGGTTGTGTCATGCCCCTGCCGTCTTCCAGAATTCTATTAATGAAATTCTGAGAGATTACCTGGGAAATTTTCTTGTAGTGTACCTTGATGACATACTGGTGTTTTCCAAGGACTGGTCCTCCCACGTGGAGCATGTCAGGAAGGTCCTCCAGGTCCTCCGGGAAAATAATCTGTTTGCGAAAACCGAAAAATGTGTGTTTGGGGTACAGGAGATACCATTTTTGGGTCAAATCCTCACTCCTCATGAATACCGCATGGACCCTGCCAAGGTTCAGGCTGTGGCGGAATGGGTCCAACCTGCCTCCCTGAAGGCGCTACAGTGTTTTTTGGGGTTCGCCAACTATTACAGGAGATTTATTGCCAACTTCTCGGTCGTCGC
The DNA here is from genome assembly GCF_050947455.1 of Rhinoderma darwinii. NCBI lineage: Eukaryota > Metazoa > Chordata > Amphibia > Anura > Rhinodermatidae > Rhinoderma > Rhinoderma darwinii. The sequence continues at coordinate 144,822,634 of NC_134690.1, forward strand.
TAAGCCTCTTACGGACCTCACTCGCAAGGGTGCTGATGTCCTCCACTGGCCTCCTGAGGCCGTCCAGGCTTTTGAGACCCTCAAGAAGTGCTTTATCTCGGCTCCCGTGCTGGTTCAGCCCAACCAAAGGGAGCCATTTATTGTGGAGGTTGACGCGTCCGAGGTGGGAGTGGGGGCCGTCTTGTCCCAGGGTACCAGCTCCCTCACCCATCTCCGCCCCTGTGCTTACTTCTCTAGGAAGTTTTCGCCCACGGAGAGTAACTATGATATTGGCAACCGCAAACTTTTAGCCATTAAATGGGCTTTTGAAGAGTGGCGTCACTTCCTGGAGGGGGCCAGACACCAGGTAACGGTCCTTACTGACCACAAGAATCTGGTTTTCCTAGAATCTGCCCGGAGGCTTAATCCTAGACAAGCTCGATGGGTGCTATTCTTTACCAGATTTAACTTCTTGGTTACCTATAGGGCTGGGTCCAAAAATATTAAGGCTGATGCACTGTCACGTAGTTTCATGGCCAATCCTCCTTCTGAGGAGGATCCTGCTTGTATTTTACCCCCTGGTATAATCGTTTCTGCCACTGATTCTGATTTAGCCTCTGACATTGCGGCTGATCAAGGTTCAGCTCCCGGGAACCTCCCTGGGGACAAGCTGTTTGTCCCCCTGCAATACCGGCTAAGGGTACTCAGGGAAAACCATGACTCCGCACTATCTGGTCATCCTGGCATCTTGGGTACCAAACACCTCATTACCAGAAACTATTGGTGGCCTGGGTTGCCTAAAGACGTTAGGGCTTACATCGCCGCTTGTGAGGTTTGTGCTAGGTCCAAGACCCCTAGGTCCCGACCTGCGGGCTTACTACGTTCTTTGCCCATTCCCCAGAGACCTTGGACCCATATCTCCATGGATTTTATCACCGATTTGCCTCCATCTCAGGGCAAGTCGGTGGTGTGGGTGGTAGTAGACCGCTTCAGCAAGATGTGCCACTTTGTGCCCCTTAAGAAACTACCTAACGCCAAGACGTTAGCTTCTTTGTTTGTTAAACACATTTTGCGTCTCCATGGGGCCCCAGTCAATATCGTTTCTGACAGAGGGGTACAATTTGTTTCCTTATTTTGGAGAGCTTTTTGTAAAAAGTTGGAGATTGATCTGTCCTTCTCCTCCACCTTCCATCCCGAAACTAATGGCCAAACGGAAAGGACTAATCAATTCCTGGAACAATATTTAAGGTGTTTCATCTCTGACTGTCAATTTGATTGGGTCTCATTCCTTCCCCTCGCCGAATTTTCCCTGAATAACCGGGTCAGTAACTCGTCAGGGGTCTCCCCGTTTTTCTGTAATTTCGGGTTTAATCCAAGGTTCTCCTCCGTTTCTCCTGGTTGTTCCAATAATCCCGAGGTAGAGGACGTTCATCGGGAACTGTGCACAGTCTGGGCCCAGGTTCAGAAGAACCTAGAGGCGTCCCAGAGCGTACAAAAGATTCAGGCTGATAGAAGACGTTCTGCTAACCCCCGGTTTGTCGTCGGGGATCTGGTGTGGTTGTCGTCTAGGAACTTGCGCCTTAAGGTCCCGTCCAGGAAGTTTGCTCCCCGATTTATTGAAGTCCTCAACCCTGTATCCTTCCGTCTGGAGCTGCCCCCATCCTTTCGCATACACAACGTCTTTCATGCCTCCCTCCTTAAACGCTGCTCCCCGTCCTGGTCCCCCTCGAGGAAACCTCCTGTTCCCGTTCTCACCCCTGAGGGGGTGGAATTTGAGGTGGCCAAGATTGTGGACAGTAGGATGATCCAGGGCTCCCTCCAGTACCTGGTCCATTGGAGAGGATACGGGCCGGAGGAGAGGACTTGGGTACCTGCTCGAGATGTTCACGCTGGGGTATTGGTCAGGAGGTTCCACCTTCTCTTCCCCACTAAACCGGGTCCTCTTAGTAAGGGTCCGGTGGCCCCTCATAAAAGGGGGAGTACTGTAAAGGATCTGCCAGGCACTACGTCTGTTGATACTCCCAGGATTAATCAGTCGACACCTGAGGCCAGACCTCTTAGACTGACACCGGCTCCCACAAATCAGGGTGGCAGGCTCAGGAGTGGGAGAGCCTATCGCGGCCTGGTCAGTCGGAGTTAGCTCCGCCCCCTGTCTATTTATACCTGCCGTTTTCTCTTCCTCATTGCTTGTTATTCTTCTTGGATTCCTGGCCCCACTGCTGCCTTGCTCCAGCCTGCTTCTGCCGTGCTTCTGCCTTGCTTCAGTTCCCGCTTATCTTGCTTCGCTCTGCCCCTGGCTTGCTTCCTGCTCCGTGCTCTGCGTTTGTATACTCCACTACATCCTGATCCTGACTGGCTCGTTCACCACTCCTTTTCCTCACGGTGTTCCGTGGGCTACTGCCCCTTCCCTTGCTTGTTCCCTGTTTGTATCCCCTTGCACTTAGTCAGCGTAGGGACCGCCGCCAAGTTGTACCCCGTCGCCTAGGGCGGGTCATTGCAAGTAGGCAGGGACAGGGCGGTGGGTAGATTAGGGCTCACTTGTTCCCTTCACCTCCTTCCTGCCATAAATATCTAAGTGGTTAGAAACGTTGCATGTGACGATGCATTGGACCCCCGAGACACGATCTCAGATTGCCGATGGTTGGCATGGCAGCCTGGGGGTCTGATGAAGGCCCCAGGTCTGCCATTTTTATACTCCTTCATATGAGACTGTCAGTATAACGATATACTGCAATACATTAGTATTGCAGCGTATTATGCAAACGATCCAATGACTGCTGGTTCCCATTTTTGCCCTAGCACAATTTAAAAAAAATTAACATAACTGGTATTGGCACATCTGTAAAAGTTCAAACTATTGCAATATAACATCATTCAACCCGCACGGCGAACGCCGTAAAAAAAAAATTTAACGCCAGAGTCGTTGTTTTTTGGTCACTGTTTCTAACAAGTGATCAAAAAGTCTCAAGTACCGTAAAATGGTACTAATACAAACTACAGATCATCCTACAAAAAAATAAGTCCTCATACCACTCAATCGATGGAAAAAAACCTTATGGCTCTCAGAATGTGGCAACAAAACAAAAAAAATATTAAAAAAATTAATCAGTTTTTTCCTTGTAAAAGAAAAATATAAATTTAGTATCACCGTAATTGTATTGACCCGCAGAATGAAGTTAACATACCGTTTTTACCACACTGTGAAAGCTGTGAAAACAAAAACAAAAAATAAATAAATGGAGGAATTGCTGTTTTTTCCCATTACACCCCACAAAGTCATTTTTTCCAGTTTCCCACTACATTATATGGTACAATAAATGGTGCCACGAAAATCTATAACTTGTTCTGCAAAAAACAAACCCTCGTAAGGTTTTATCGACGGAAAAATACAAAAGATATGGCTTTGGAATGTGGGGAGAAAAAAACTAAAGTATTTTGGTCAGTGTTTGTAAGCCAAAGCCTGGAGTGGATAATAAACAGAAAAAGTATAATGGAAAGATTTGCACCTCTGTTTGGGAACCACTTCTGGTTTTGGTTTACAAATACTCAAGCAAAATACTGACCAAAACGCTTCCATATTCACATTTGTGTTTTTTATACACACATTTTTTATTCACATGCTATATTATTCTATACGCAGCATGTTCCAACGGATCCGTATTAGTACCATTTTTAGCCAGTAGAAGTCAATGGGTTGTTTTTAAATAACATGTTCAGTTTTTGCATAGCTCACATGTGCATATTTGTTTCATTTTTATCATCCATATTTCAGCATCCTTACAAATATAGGCAAAACATTTTTTAGCAAATAAGGCTATGTTCACATCTGCGTCAGGGCTCCGTTCCGACGTTCCGTCGGCGCTTTCTGTCGGAACGGAGCCCTGACTGACAGTACAAATACAGATGAAAAATGGATACATTAAAGAAATAAAAAAAAAATTACAAAAAAAATGGATCCGTATTGCACATCCGTATTATATCTGCATTTTCATAATTAAGTGTGAAGCAGCGCTTACATGCATGAAAAAACGCAACTGTCCATATTGTTGCACAGAAACAAATAATAGTATTTATTGATTCTAAACATAAGTAGCCACATCTGTCTAGCAAAACAAATAACCAGTAAAAACAATACAATATATCATTTTTATAATAAGCACACATCCAAAAATTACAAAATAGCGGCACTTTATTATAAAAAAAAATTATGTTTAAAAGCTTAAAAACTGTATACAGATAAAGTAACTGTAAAAGTCCATAATAAGACATCCGACAGAAGTATGAAGTTCCAAAAATACATAGACCGGACTAGAAGAAATAAAAATAAATAGATGTACAAAAAAGGCTGCAAGCATGATCATTCACATACAAAAAACACAAAAAGCACAACAAATAAGTATGCACATTTTTTTTGTCAAATGTATACAAAGAAAAAAGGATTGAATAAACCTGTACAAAATAAGTTGTTCAGCCTTGGACTACATGCCAACCCTGCCACACGGGAGAACTGGCTTCCTCTGGGGTGTGCCAGAACTGCAGCTTCAACAGACTGGTGGAGGACCGCTGTTTTTTTCAGCCAAGACCTTGGAGCATGCAGAAAGTCTGACTGATAAATAGGTGTTTTATTTCTTAGGCTATGTTCAAATTTGCATTCGTTATTCCGTAGTTCTGCTCCGTCAGAGGAGAAGAACAGGGGAATAACCGGAAATGCCGGTTCCGTTGCATCACGGACACCACCAGTGGTCGAGGGAACCCATTGACTTTAATGGGTTCCGTCAGTTTTCTGTTAGGGTGTCCATGATTTTACTGGAAACAATAGTGCAGCATGCTGCTCTATTGTTTCCAGTATTTTCAGCAGAATCTGCGATGGAGGCCCCTAACGGAGCTTGCAGATGTGAAAGAGACCTTATTTCATCATCTATTTATAGGTTTAGTGTCCCTTAAAAACGTTATTATCAAATAAGGGGCAAACATTTTCGAAATGCTCAACAGAGCTGAGCTGAGATGTGAAGTTAATACAGTTTTGGTCCCATCAAGTGTATTTAATCCTTCCATTATTACATAATGTAAAAGTTTGCACATTAAGATGACACTGTTTCTGAAAGGTCACAGAGGAGTTGTATAATTGTAGTTTGGAAGCAGTGCAACATGTCTGGCATTTCATAGAGCATTTTATAAAGCCTTTCTTATTTTTCAAATCATTGTAAAGTAATTCACAGAGTTCATTGTCAGTCTTTGTTAAGCTCTTATACGCTTACATATAATAACGGTATCAGTAAACATTTAGGGGTGGCAGTCTCTACAACAAAACTCATGTTTCATTAAAGTTGAAATCAATGAACCTAGAGAATCATTGCATGCTTGTAGGAATTCCTTATAGTGCTCGAAAATAGAGAAGTGTACGAGATAACACTAGAGCAGTAGAAATTCATTGATTTTATAATGCTTGTAGTTTTAAAACCATAAAATCTGCCCATTTATTCCAGAAATTAATCTATGTTTAAAGCATTGTCACACTTGTGTTTGAAGGCATTGAAGCATTGAGATGCATATGTGATACTTATGAACTGTTACATTACAATATAGTGTTAGGGTCTTTGCTGGAAATAAAGATTAAAAGGACAATTAACTAGACATGTGACTAACCTAACGGAAATGCTATACAGCATAATGATCATCAAAGCTTGAAGGTAATGGACAAGGTCACTTGTTCTGTTATACAGACAGCTTCATTGGTATAAATGGCACAATGGAAGCCATAATGACTGTAAAAGAAAAACAATGTTAATGTAATACTGCAGTTTGGAGGCACAGAAATGGGCAATTACGCTCCAGTGATCCATACAAAGGGTCACTTGCCCCATGATTGAAAAAAAAATGATATATAAAGGGCAGCATAAAAGATCAATACTTAATTTGAGCCTATTATAAAGTTGTACACTAAATAAAAGTAACACATATAATTTGCCTACATCAATATACATTCTAGACCTACTGTGTACTTTGATTCTAGCTGCAGTAAAATACAATGAAAAACGATATGATTGCATCTTTTATATGCAGAGTGGTATAACACTTCTATAGAAACAGAAACATTTTATGTTATACCTTTTCTTATTGGCTGAGTAGATTTCAAGACATCTTGGGTCTTTTCCTCTGGTATTGTGTGGTACAACTGTTCTGTTACAATAGTTGTAATCATAGACAGAACAGAAAATGTTATAAATTTGACAGATATGTGTAAATGTGATCCCACATCTCTTCTAACTCCAACTCTGATCCCGCATCGCTCCTAAAATTCCTAAAATGCACCCACCACTAATTGGTGACTACTCTTGGGACCCCAACCTTGGAATCTGTCCAGGAAAATCCATACCCCTTGGCGAGTATTCTAGGATTAAGAACGGGTAGAGTCTTTACATTTCACACCTCCGTTTAGCCAGCGTCAAACCAACTGCAGTTAAAGGCAGGGGTGTAGCTAAGGGGGGCAGGCAGGGCATGTGCCCCGGGCGCAAATTAGAAGGGGCGCCAACGCTCAGTGTCGGCGGCCTGCCTTCTAGGTGAGCTTCTGGCCTCAGGCGCAGGGCACAGCAGCTAAGAACTGCTGTCCGATTGTAACAGCAGCTGTAGTTTGTGCTGCTAACAAACTCCCCCTCCAGCCCCCCTCCCTACTCTTTACACCTCTCCCTGGGAGGGGGGGGGGGGAGGGGACACTGTCTGCGGCACTGTGTCAGGCAATCAAGCAGCAGAACTCCCTTCACAATTATCCTACATAAAAGTTAAGTGCATGTGTGTTTACAATGTGTACTTTATATGTGTGTAATGTATGCATGTAATGTACCTATCATATTTGTGTGTCTGTGATGTGTACATGTGTGTGTGTATAGATAGTGTATGTGATGTGTACATGTGTGTGTGTGTGTGTATATATAGTGTGTGATGTGTACATGTGTGTATATATAGTGTATGTGATGTGTACATGTGTGTATATATAGTGTGTGATGTGTTCATGTGTGTATATATAGTGAATGTGATGTGTACATGTGTGTATATATAGTGTGTGATGTGTTCATGTGTGTATATATAGTGTATGTGATGTGTACATGTGTGTATATATAGTGTATGTGATGTGTACATGTGTGTATATATAGTGTGTGATGTGTCCATGTGTGTGTATATATAATGTGATGTGTACATGTTCATGTGTGTTCATGTGTTCCTATGACTTTCAACGGAATTGCTGCAGAAATTTTCTGCAGCAATTCTGTTGTGTGTGTGGGCAAACCCTAAATCAGCAGTATAAGTGTTAAGGATTTGCCAGGCACAGCTTCTGTATCCACGCCCATAGGTAATCAGTCTGCACATGCTTCTATGTCTTTGAGACTGACTCCATCTTCCACCACTCAGGATGGCAGGCTTAGGAGTGGGAGAGCCTATCACAGCCTGGCCAGACGGAGCTAGCTCCCGCCCTCTGTCTATTTATACCTGCCTTTCCTGTTCCTCCTTGTTTGTGATTCTTGTTTTGTTTCCTGGCTCTGCTGCAGCTTCTTTAACCATTTGACCCTGCTTCAAATTGACCCTGGCTTACTGACTACTCTCCCGCTCTGCGTTTGGTACCTCGTACACTCCTGGTTTGACTCGGCTTGTTCACTACTCTCCTGCTCTGCGTTTGGTACCTCGTACACTCCTGGTTTGACTCGGCTCGTTCACCACTCTTGTTGCTCACGGTGTTGCCGTGGGCAACTGCCCCTTTTCCCTTGCTTCTGTGTACCCTTGTCTGTTTGTCTGTCGGGCACTTATTGAGCGTAGGGACCGTCGCCCAGTTGTACCCCGTCGCCTAGGGCGGGTCGTTGCAAGTAGGCAGGGACTGAGTGGCGGGTAGATTAGGGCTCACTTGTCTGTCTCCCCACCCCCGTCATTACATAATCACAAGCCCATACCTAGTCTACCCTGGTCCCTGACACCACTATGGAGCCCCTTGAGACCCTGGCTTAGCAAATGCAGGGTCTCTCCCTACAGGTACAGGCCCTGGCTCAGAGGGTCAACCAGCCTGATGCTACCATGGTTTAGAGCTCACTTGTCTGTTTCCTTACCTCCATCATTACAATAAGAGCTTCTTCACACGTATTGGAATTGCTACAGAAAATTTCTGCAGCAACTAGCAGAAATTCTGCTGTGGAAAAACAGCACCATTTCTTGCGATTTTTGCTGCATAAAATGGTGCGGATTTTGCTGCATTTTTCACAATGCTGGTGATGGTGACATCTCTGAAAAACGCAGCAATTCAGTCCACTTTCCGCAGCAGGTATTGACATGCTGCGGTACAAGAAATACGTACCGCAGGTCAATTTCTGGTCAGAAATTTTACGCAGTGTGTGGATGGGATTTGATAAGTATCACCCACTTTGCTGCTACTGTATTTTGCTGCATATTTAAATACGCAGCAATTCCGTTACGTGTGGACAAATCCAAAGGCAGTAGCAACAGACTGGATGTGATTTGAACAAATCTCACCCACACGATGAGCGGGAAAAAGGCTCAGTAATTGAAAGGGCGGTCCGTTTTTTTAATCCGTGGCATGTTAAATGCAATTGCAGATGTTGTGTTTTTTTGCAGTGGAAATGCAGCTCAGAAAAAATTGTAATCTTATACTTACCTAGAATTCTGTTTCTTTTTCCGGGCCGGCCTCCTGGGATGATGTTTCAACCCATGTGACCGCTGCAGTCAATCGCAGGATGCAGCGGTCACATGGGATGAAACATCATCCCAGGGCTGCAGGATGTAGGAGGGAAGCGTCAGCATGGTAAGTATCCATTTTTTTTTTCTGCTCAGTTTTTCGCAGCACCCATTCCTGGCCAAAAAACTGCACCACAGATCAGTGCTTTTACACAGCGTATCTGCCCTGTATGAACATACCCCTACAGTATATACTTATAGTAGCTGCTGTCTCACAGCGATACTTCTGCAAACCACGTCAACATGCTGCATTCCCACGAGTCAGCGCAGTTTTCAAATGATTGTTAATGTCCATGGAGTTTTTTGCAGACATTCACAATCATTTAAAAACTAAACCGACTTTTGCTAAAACTGCATGGGCTGCGTGTTTTACTGGACAATGGTTGTTACGATCTGATTATTTGCACTAAAGGTTACGTACACCTTTGAAAGGGATTTTTTTTTAAGTGTCAGTCAGTGTGTTTTGTGCAACTTTATAATTAGTTTTTATTAAAAAATCTTTTTACTTTTTGAGATACAGCTGCTCTGTATCCTGTATACAGAGCAGCTGTATCTTACGCTAAATCCTGGACTTGTCAGGTCTGTGGGACTGATGGGTTCAGTGTCAGCGGGTCCTGTGTGTCTCTGACATACTAGATCCACCTGTAATACATCACATCTAAGTTAGATGTGATAGATTACAGGTGGATAAAGTCGACTACTCTATTGATACCGCCAATAAAACGTAAACATTTGTGAAACAGAGACAAACAGAAGCCATTAGCAATGGAAGTGTTACCATTGAAATGGTAATGGAAAGCTATGGTTTCCGTTCGTGGGTTCCCCTGACGGAAAGATCTGACGGAACTCATGAACGGAACCCCGACGCAGGTGAGCAGGGGCATAACATTAATGAAGCCTAATTATTACTGTATGATCTTTACAGATGGTGGAGTGTACTATTTTTTGGGGTATAAGCAACTCCCAGTAAATCATTACCATTATTCAGGTCATACTGGAAGCCGCTAACCCGACTTTGCAAATGATCTCTGTACTGAAATGTATTTGTACTGAGCTTTGTATTCATGTACAGAGCTTGGTTCTGGTGCTGTATATATATAATGAGCTTTGTCCTGGCACTGTATATATGTAATGAGCTTGGTTCTGGTGTTGTATATATGTACTGAGCTTTGTTTTGGCGCTGTATATGTGTACTGAGCTTGGTTCTGGTGCTGTATATATGTAATGAGCTTTGTTCTGTGCTGCATATATGTAATGAGCTTGGTTCTGGTGCTGTGTATAGAACTATATTGCTTGTAAAATGTACAAATGTTTTTATGCTCGGGTCACATAAAAAAATGTGGTAAAGAAACGACACGTCATTGATTGGTAGAGAAAACAAACATGGCGAGGGGGAAGGAGCTGTCGGGAAAAGGGTGGGGGGGGGGGGTGCCAAACTGAATCTTTGCCCTGGGTGCTGGAGAACCTAGCTACACCTCTGGTTAAAGGAACCAATTCCAAGTTAGAACCATAACATGGGCAAATTAAACTTTTATTTTTTAACTTATTTTCTTGACTTTATTGGTTGTTTCATATACCTATGTAAAGGATATTGTTGGTATTGTATGAATCTATGAATATTATTGTAGAACCTGGCCAGGTAATCTGTATTGCTTTTTATTGTCAAATGTTGGTAAAAGTATTACTAGGGTTTTTTTTTTATTGTAAAACTCCCTTTTTTATACACATAGAAATTTAATTAATTCAGAATAAATAAAAACTAATATAATACAAAATTATTTTTTCTTTACCTAAAGAGTGCCTCGAATATTTCTGGATCTTGTCTTTTTTCTTTTTTGTCTTTGTTATCATTATTTCTCTGGAAATGGCACCGTGCAATATGTATTGCATTTTTTAGGGAATCTTATTGGATAAAAATCTCCTATCTTTTTTCTATTCTATAAATCAACTATGGTAACTAAGAATAACCACTAATAACTCAACACATATTTTAGATTTGTATTTAGTACAGATGTACAATATAATTGTAAGACTAAAACTCATGACTTAAGATGCAGTGAACAATTAAAGAAAACATTGATTTGTACGGACTACAAAGAAAAGGCATGGCTGAGTAGTTATTTCTATGCTACTACTTTGTCATGAATGACTAGTTAAGACAATGTTAACCTTATTAAAGCTAATGTAGCATTGAGGTTTTGTCTTGTACCGTGCAATTCATTGCAATGTGATGTAAAGCATATTTACAGAGCATAAAACTACTTCTCACTTGATGTATCCACAACCTTGAACATTTCTTGAATTGAGAAAACAAGCAGCGCAATTCCTGGTCATTTTTTTGTTTAATAAAAGTTGATACAATACGTTATATGTACTGTAAAATAAAGCCATTAAAATATACAACTCGTCCTGCAAAAAAATACCCTCATGTCGACTAAAATATAAAAAACTTATGTCTCTTGGAATGCAACGATAAAAAAAATGAAAAAAATCACCACATCCAAGGCCAAACTGTCTGCCTCCACAGATGGATCGGATTGCGAACTGGGAAATTTGGAGGCCAAGTCAACACCTTGAACTCTTTGTCATGTTCCTCAATCCATTCCTGAACAATTTTTGCAGTGTGGCAGGGTGCATTATCCTGCTGATAGAGACCACTGCCATTAGGGACTACTGTTGCCATGAAGGAGTGTACTTGACCTCTAACAATGTTTAGGAAGCTGAGATGTGTTCAAGAACATCCAAATGAATACCAGGAAACAAGGTTTTCCAGCAGAACATTGCCCAGAGCATCCTACTACCGCTGCCGGCTTGCCTTCTTTCCATAGTGCATCCTGCAGCCAAGTCTTCCCCAGGTACACTAAATAGCAGTCTGCATGATGTACAAGAAAGCATGATTCATCAGACCAGGCCACCTTCTTCCATTGCTCCATGATTCAATTCTCATGCTCACGTGCCCATTGTAGACGCTTTCAGCATGTGCATTGTAACTGGTCTATGGCTACACAGCCCCAAACGCAGCAAGCTGCGATGTACTGACACCTTTCTTTCATAGTGGGCATTAACTTTTTCAGCAAGTTGTGCTACAGTAGCTCTTCTGTGGCTAACCTTTGCGCCACTTGAGCATCAATGAGCCTTTAGATGCCCATGACCTTGTTCATTGCATACTGGGAAAACCCCACAAGATCTGTCATTTTGGATATTGTCTGAGCCATTTGTCTAGCCATTACATTTTGGCCCTTCTCAAAGTCACTCAAAATCTTTTTGAGCCATTTTTCCTGCTTCTAAAGTGTGGAATCCCTAAGAAATGTCCTTATTTTATTTCAGAAAATTAAAAAAATGTTACATTTAATTAACATTAAATTTTGATCAGAAATATAGTATAGTCATTGTTACTGTTGTAAATAACTATTATGGGTGGAAATGGTTGATTTTTAATACAGTATATAAGCATTATAAGCATACACCCTTTTTCAGCAATCACCATTTTTGTGTTCTAATGGTTCATTGTATTAGCTAATCCTAAATGATCATGTTAAATGGCTAATTCATTATTAGAAAACCCTTGTGTATGTTAGCATAGCTGAAAATCATTGTGCTATGTAAACCCCCCAGCATTCAACACTAAGGGCTCATTCAGACAAGAGTGATTCTCGTCCACGTGCTGTGCGTTAAAATAACGTACAGCATACGGACCAATTGATTTCAGTGGGGAAATACACACATGCGTGAGTTTTCACGCAGCGAGCGTCCGTTGCGTGAAACTCACTGCATGTCCTATATTGGTGCGTTTTGCCCATTAAACTCAATGGGTGCGTAAAAACCACGGACAGCACACGGATGCACATCCGTGTGCTGTCCGTGTTTCACGCATCAATTACATTGAAAAAAAAAAAGAAGTGCTTGCAAGAGCGTGAAAAAAACATGACACACGAAAAGCACACTGATTGAAAAACGCAATGCACACGTACAGATTTAGTGGCGTTTTTTCCGTGCGTAAATCTGCCACAATTGTGTGAATGTTGCCTATGGAGGCGACTTGGGGATGCTTTCCTCCTAAACGGAGTTTCAATGAAAAAGCCATATCTAAAGGGTGTTTTATACCGGCCGATTATCGTGCAGACGAGCGTTCATATAACGCTCATTGCCGATAATTGCCCTGCAAAGAAACGCTCGATCATCTGCTGCTCGTATCATTTAAAAAAATATATATATTATCGTTGTCAGAAGAACATCTCCCTCTCTAAACAGGGAGACGTACTGCCGTCATGATAATAATGTATGGGGATGAGCGATCGGAGTAACGACCGCTCGTCCCCATTCATAGCTACGTGTGACAGGAGCAAACGAGCGCCGATCGATGATGTCTCGTTGATCGGCGCTCGCTGCACTGGCCGAATATTGGCAGGTGTAAAAGGCCATTAAGACTGGCCAATAAAAAGAAAATATTAAAATGGACCAAAGAACAAAGACAATGGACAGAGGATGATTAGAAAAGTGTTATGAAATCTAAACTAGAGGTGTCTGGATCACAGAGAAGAACATCTGTGAGGCACAGAAGAAATGAAAAAATGCAGTAGGACTGTGTAACCCTATCTGTCAAGTTCAGTTGAGGAAATGTGATGGTCTGACGATATTTGGTATGGTAAAGTGGGATTTTTGTGCAGGGTAGAAGCAATCTTATACCTATTATGTATCCTCTAGACGGCGCTTGACTGAAGCTAATTTCATCCGACAACAAGACTGGCATTTCATACACTAGTCCTAATATAAAGAGCACTGAAATCAAATGTACCTAATTTATTAACAGGCACTTTCCTCCTTATTAATTAGGCACATCTCTGACTATCCATGCACAAAAAGGGAAATCTGCACCAGCTTTAAACTAGAGTAGACTTCCACTTTCTGGCGTAAGTTATAGTGAATTTGTCGAGACGCGAGTGACCACACCTACTTTTTGAGAAAGTAGCGGAGGCAGAGCAAAAATGCAAAAGTCGGAACATTTTTTGCGTCGCCGTAGAATGCTTAATAAATTCCCCCCAATTACTCAAAATCGCTGTTTCAAATTATGCAAGATTTATTTAGGAAAAAACAGATAGTATTCTGCCTGTAATTTATTGCTCAGCACAATCACCAGATCACAACCCTATTGAGCTGTTGTGAGAGCAGCTTGACTATATGAGCAGGGGCATAACACACAGTATAATGCCCCCATACAATATAAAGCCAACACGGATGCCCCCACACAGTATAATGCCCACACAGATGCCCCTATACAGTATAATGCCCACACAGATTCTCCCATGCTGTATAATGCCCGTACGGATTCCCCCATGCAGTAAAATTCCAAAACAAATTCCCCCGTACAGCATAATTCCCCATAGCTGCCCCCATGCAGCATAATGCCTCCATAGCTGCCCTATACAGTATAATGCCCCCATATTGTATAATGCCCCATAGCTGTCCTCATACAGCAATGCCCCCAAAGCTGCCCCATACTGCATAATGCCCCTATAGCTGCCCCCATACATCATAATGCCCCCATAGCTTCCCCCACACAGTATTATTTCCCCAGCTGCCCTTATACAGTATAATGCCCCCTTAGCGCTCCTAGTACCAGTGCCCTTGTAGATAGTGACACAGTGCCCATATAGATAGTGCCCATGTAGATAGTGCCACAGTGTCAATGTAGAAAGTGCCACCCCCTGTAGATAGCATCATTGGTACTCCCTCTAGGAGCGGAATTCCCAGCCAGAGAATAGGCCGGGGATTCCGCTACTAGAGGGAAGCCCTGATGTCATTGTTCATATATATATATATATATATATATATAGTGATGTCAGTGGCTGCTCCTTGAGTGGAATCCCCGTTACCGACTCTGGCTGGGGATTCCGCTCCAGGAGGAGCCCCTGACGTCAATGTCCATATATGGACAATAACCTCAGGGGTTTCCTCTAGGAGCGGAATCCCCAGCCAGATTATCGGCAAACAGTGATTCTGATCAAGGAGTAGCCACTGACGTCACTGTCCATATATGGACAGTGACAGCAAGGGCTTCCCTGAGCACAGCCCTTGAAGTAGCGCAGTGCCCGGGGAGTCCTCGGCAAGCAGAGGAGCTCCCTCTGCTTCTCCACTCTGAACTAATTCTGAAGCAGGGAGCTGATGTTTCCCTGCTTCAGAATTAAGTTCAACTGTTGACAGCGGGACCTGCCCCCGACCGCCCGGGACATCGGGACACTGCCTGCTGAATTCAGGATGTTTGGGAGGTATAGTGTTCAATATAGTACCGTATAGTGTTCAATAGTATCTGAGTTCTAAGGATGCAAATACTATTGAATGTGGCATCGCTACCGCCAAAGCAGCCATAGCCGCTGCTAGTGGCACCACCGTGCATGGGGGGGCCGTGCCGGCGGGTGACACGGGTCCCCTCATGCCATGGGCCCCGTAGCAGCCACTATGGCTGCTACAGAGGTAGTTATGCCTCTGCATATGACCATCAGGCTAACCCAACTTGTAGAAGGAACTTCAACAATTTGACAGCTGGAATACTACAGGTCTGCAAAGCTGAACTTCCTGCAAAGAATGATGGGGAAAAACTTTTACTTCTTTTTTTTATTTTAGCACAAGGCCTCAACATAACAAAAGGTGAAAAAAGTGAAAGGGTCCAAAGACTTTCCGAATGCGCTAACTATGTGTATATATATATATATATATATATATATATATATATATATATATATATATACTACCGTTCAAAAGTTTGGGGTCACCCAGACAATTTTGTGTTTTCCATGAAAACTCACACTTATATTTATCAAATGAGTTGCAAAATGACTAGAAAATATAGTCAAGACATTGTCAAGGTTAGAAATAATGATTTTTATTTGAAATAATAATTTTCTCCTTCAAACTTTGCTTTCGTCAAAGAATGCTCCATTTGCAGCAATTACAGCATTGCAGACCTTTGGCATTCTAGCTGTTAATTTGCTGAGGTAATCAGGAGAAATTTCACCCCATGCTTCCAGAAGGCCCTCCCACAAGTTGGATTGGCTTGATGGGCACTTCTTGCGTACCATACGGTCAAGCTGCTCCCACAACAGCTCTATGGGGTTGAGATCTGGTGACTGCGCTGGCCACTCCATTACAGATAGAATACCAGCTGCCTGCTTCTTTCCTAAATAGTTCTTGCATAATTTGGAGGTGTGCTTTGGGTCATTGTCCTGTTGTAGAATGAAATTGGCTCCAATCAAGCGCTGTCCACAGGGTATGGCATGGCATTGCAAAATGGAGTGATAGCCTTCCTTATTCAAAATCCCTTTTACCTTGTACAAATCTCCCACTTTACCAGCACCAAAGCAACCCCAGACCATCACATTACCTCCACCATGCTTGACAGATGGTGTCAGGCACTCTTCCAGCATCTTTTCAGTTGTTCTGCGTCTCACAAATGTTCTTCTGTGTGATCAAAACACCTCAAACTTCGATTTGTCTGTCCATAACACTTTTTTCCAATCTTCCTCTGTCCAATGTCTGTGTGCTTTTGCCCATATTAATCTTTTCCTTTTATTAGCCAGTCTCAGATATGGCTTTTTCTTTGCCACTCTGCCCTGAAGGCCAGCATCCCGGAGTCGCCTCTTCACTGTAGACGTTGACACTGGCGTTTTGCGGGTACTATTTAATGAAGCTGCCATTTGAGGACCTGTGAGGCGTCTATTTCTCAAACTAGAGACTCTAATGTACTTGTCTTGTTGCTCAGTTGTGCAGCGGGGCCTCCCACTTCTCTTTCTACTCTGGTTAGAGCCTGTGTGTGCTGTGCTCTGAAGGGAGAAGTACACACCGTTGTAGGAAATCTTCAGTTTCTTGGCAATTTCTCGCATGGAATAGCCTTCATTTCTAAGAACAAGAATATACTGTCGAGTTTCACATGAAAGCTCTCTTTTTCTAGCCATTTTGAGAGTTTAATCGAACCCTCAAATGTAATGCTCCAGATTCTCAACTAGCTCAAAGGAAGGTCAGTTTTATAGCTCCTCTAAACAGCAAAACTGTTTACAGCGGTGCTAACATAATTGCACAAGGGTTTTCAAATGTTTTCTAATCATCCATTTTCTAATCATCCATTAGCCTTCTAACACAGTTAGTAAACACAATGAACCATTAGAACACTGGAGTGATGGTTGCTGGAAATGGGCCTCTATACATCTATGTAGATATTGCATTAAAAACCAGACGTTTGCAGCTAGAATAGTCATTTAGAACATTAACAATGTATAGAGTATATTTCTGACTAATTTAATGTTATCTTCATTGAAAAAAACTGTGCTTTTCTTTCAAAAATAAGGAAATTTCTAAGTGACCCTAAACTTTTGAACGGTAGTGTATGTATATATATATATATATATATATATATATATATATATATGTCCGTGTTAAACGGACAGGCAGTAATACACTGCAATACAAAAGTATTGCAGTGTATTATAAATGCGATCGCAGAATCACATATTATAGTCCCCTAATGGGACTAGTAAAAAAGTGAAAAAAAAGTTTAATAAAGTTAATTAAAAAAAAAATGTGAAATGTGCTTTTCCCCTTACAAAATGCTTTACTATTAAAAAAACAAAATAAAGTTAAAAAGTTACACATATTTAGTATAGCCGCGTCCGTAACGACCCAGACTATAAATCTATTACATTATTTAACCCGCACGGTGAACGCCGTAAAAAAATTAATAAAAAACTATGGAAAAATTGCTGTTTTCTGTGAATACTGACTTTAAAAAAATGTGATAAAAAGTAATTAAAAAGTCGCAACTACTCCAAAATGGTACCAATAAAAACTACAAGTCGTCCCGCAAAAAAAAAGCCCTCATACAACCGCATCGGCGACAAAATAAAAACGTTACGGCTCTTCAAATATGGAGACACAAAAACAAATAATTTAGAAAAAAAAGCGTTTTTACTGTGTAAAAGTAGTAAAACATACAAAAACTATACAAATTTGGTATCGTTGCAATCGTAACAACCCGCTGAATAAAGTTATTGTATTATTTATGCCACACAGTAAATGGCATAGATTTAAGACGCAAAAAAGTGTGGCGAAATTTCAGATTTTTTTCTATTCCCCCCCAAAAAAAAGTTAATAAAAGTTAATCAATAAATAATATGTACCTAAAAATGGTGCTATTAAAAAATACAACTTTCCCGCAAAAAACAAGACCTTATACAGCTATGTTGACGCAAAAATAAAAAGGTTATAGCTCTTGGAATGTGACGATTGAAAAACGTAAAAAATAGCTTGGTCATTAAGGTCCAAAATAGGCTGGTCATTAAGGGGTTAAATGAGCTTAGTGGGATTTATTTTCCATTATTTAATGTGTGTGTTTTGTGTTTTTCTAGTGCATCTTTATTAAACTAGCCATATGGCTATACGAGTTAGTACAGCAAAATAAATCCAGATAGGTTAACAATAAATGATTTAAATTAAATGATAATTTTAAAGCTAACAGGGTTTATAAACATCTCTTTTATTCTATTATTGAGCTTTTTATGTGATGGACATTGCAATTACATGTTTTTATTCAGATGTCAAGCCTGTTACTGCCCACTATCAGATTATCCCCTAAATTTGTATTTGTTAAAGTGATGATTTATAGCCATTTTCTGACTGAGCGCACAAAGCATGAATTGCAAATCACAACAATAAATAATGTTGCAATGAAGATCTGAATGATTACACCGTTGATGTTTTTTTCCCCTCTTGCCTATAAGAAAACAAGGAGACGAAGAGATAGAAGTGGAACCGGACATGTTCTGATTATAATTATCCTACTGTTTTGTATATAATAGAATGTATTGTAGGGAGTGCAATGTAAGAACAACCTTACTATGTATGTATAGGAAACTCTGCGGGAAGAGTGAGATCAGAAGATAATGATGAGATGAGGATAGAGATGCCGTCACGGAACATCCAGGTAACAGAATACTGCTTTGTGTATAGAGGGGTAGGAAGACTCAATTGCATGAATTCAAATTAGAATTATAGCTTCTTCAAGTTATCCTAAATACATCATTCTCTTCAAGACATGACTCAGAAAACACTCACAAATGTAAGTTGAAGTCATGAAATACATATGTATCCAAATTTTAAATTCATGAAGACCAAGTTTTAAAGTAGACAGACTGAACATTCAGAAAAAACTATGAGGACCCTAGGATACTGTCTCTCTAATAGACTTTTATTGGTCCTCACAGTGGCATTCTGGGCATATTTGATGGTCAAATACCGCCACCACCTCCATTACATAACATTTATAATTGACTTTATGGGATGGAAAATAATAACAATATGGTGGTATTATTCAGTCACTAGTTTGCAGGTATTATTCAGTAACATTATGGTGCTATTATTTTGTCGCTATGTAGTGGTAATATGGGTTGAGTTTTGTATTTCCATTGTTTAGTGGAATCATTTATGACTGTATAATTTAGAGGTATATTATCATTCATAGAAAATTGTCTTATAACTATATTGTCTGTAAGACTCGAAACGTCACTTCAGTCTGCGCATTCAAGCAACAAGTGGGGGGGGGCAGGTGAAAAATTTGCAGTAGGCCCATATAATTCTAGTTACGCCACTGCATGAAAGATCAGTACTAAGTAGATAACTTACATGTGTCCCAGAAGTGATGATCTGGCTGTATTAATTTATATAAAGATAGATTAGTAGATTTGTATATCAGTGACATGCCCCTCACTATGGAGAGGACAGAAAATAGCGTGCAGCTGAAACAGGGGAAAGAGCAGATGAAAAAGACTTGAACTTTTTGAGGAAAACTCTGGTAGGCTTTAAAAAGAAGACCTCATCCAGTGTCAGCCATAACATTTATATTTTATATGCATGGAAAAGGACATTATCCATGGTTGTCTGTTACTATTACTGTCTCAGTTATTTATAAAGATTAAAAATTTTCTATTTTCCAGATCAGTATCATAATATTACAAACTACCAATCAAAATGATATATTTAAAATGTTTACTGCACACCAAAAATGAAACTGCACAATTACGTATGCATTATATATGCACATAAACAAGCTCTACCTGTAAAGATCTTCGTCCCACTCTTATATCAAGTCCCCATAATAACACTCTGTTTTAAAGCTCAGTAAACCAAAAGAATTTTAGATGTATGTTAAATTTGAGATCAATAATGTTTTTAACTAACTTTGGAATATGAGGACTGTCAAATGATGATAAAAAGCTTCACAATAATAAAAGAAGGGTGAGTGGATCTAGGCAAATAATAAATCATCCAGTATTTACATAAAGAAAATAAGCTTTCAACATTAATTATTCCACTGTCGAATATTTGTGCCTTTAGTGATAGTAAGTTGGTGAGATTCAAAACTTTCAGAATTTTGATAGATTCATAAAAGAAGGGAAGATTTAAAACTCATGCCAGATAGACCCCAGGCCAGTAATCTTTATTGGCAGTAAACACTTATCAAATACTGAAATTTACCGTGAATATTCTCATGAAAAATCTAAGTAGGATGCAATGTTTCCTTTCCTGCATGACCATAGTAATGCTGTAGCTGTCATCTCTTACATATCGCCTTGAAAAGTTATCATTATTAAACCAGGAAAGTCAAACATATGTTCAAAAGTATGTAATTTCTATCCATTAGGTATTCAGCTGTTGAACATCCTACAAAACATCATTTGTTTCATGAATACATAGTTTTTTAATGTCTCTAAATAAACTTAATCAGTGTAACAAAATCTAGCAGACCAGTATATAAATTGGTATAAAAAAAACATGTTCAGCTATACATAATTGATTATAAAAAATATATAAAAAAATACAATAGTATGTCTAAATGTAGTAATGACAATAGTCTCATTTTCCATAACTGTTGTGATAAGTAAATTCAGAATTTAATTAGATTAAACAGATTCACTTTTTTTGTTCGATATTATAATAAAATAAACTATTTAACCCCTTAATGACCAGGCCTTTTTGCGCGTTAATGACCAAAGATTATTTTTTCTTTTTTTCACTGTCGCATTCTAAGGGTATGTTCACACGCAGAGTCAAAAACTTCTCAAAATACGGAGCTGTTTTCAAGGGAAAACAGCTCCTGATTTTCAGACGGTTTTTTGTGCCACTCGCGATTTTCGCGTAGTTTTTTGCTGCATTTTTTTACTTCCGTTTTTGGAGCTTTTTCCATAGAGTCTATGAAAAACAGCTCCAAAAACGTCACCAAAAGTGTCCTGCCCTTCTTTTTTGCGGTCGTTTTTTTACACGTAAAAAAACGCAGCGAAAATACGCTCCGTCGGATCAGAAAGCCGTTTTCCCATTGAAATCACTGGGCAGATGTTTGGAGGAGTTCTGACTCCAATTTTTCGACCGTTTTTCCAGCGTTTATGGCCTGAAAAAGGGTCGAAAATAGGCCGTGTGAACATACCCTAAGAGTCGTAACTTTTTTTGTTCCATCGACATAGCTGTATAAGGGCTTGTTTTTTGCAGGACGAGTTGTATTTTTCAATTGCACCATATTTGGTTGCATATAATATATTGATTAACTTTTATTAACTTTATTTCAGAAAATAATTGAAAATAAACATCTATTCCAGCATTGATTTTTGCGTTATAAATTTACTCCGTTCACTATGTGGCATAAATAACATGTTACCTTGTTATTCTATGGGTAGGAACGATTACAGGGATACCAAATATATAAAGGTTTTATGTTTTCCTATGTTTACAAAATAAAAACCCTTTTAAAAAAAAATGACTTACTTTTGCATCGCCGCATTCCAAGAGCCGTAACTTTTATATTTTTCCGTCAATGTAGCCATATGTGGGCTTATTGGTTTTTTTTCATTGGTAGTATTTTGGGGTACATGGGACTTATTTTTATGGTGGGAATGGATGAAAAAAAGAAATTTTGCCATTGTTTTCATAAACTTTATTTAACTGTTTTCCATTTTTTTTTTTATCCCACTAGGGAACTTCACCATGCGATCTGCTGATCGCTTGTATAATGCTTTGGTATACATAGTATACCAAAGCATTATTGCCTGTCAGTGTAAAATCTATTAAATCAATCTATTAGGCCATGCCTCTGGCATGGCCTAATAGGCAGTTGCTGAAAGCAGACCTGGGGGCCTTTGTTAGGCCCCCGGCTGCCATGGAAACCGATCATCGCCCCGCAATATCGTTGCGGGGCTGCCGATGGGGTTGACGGAGGGAGCTCCCTTCAACGGTCAAACACATTAGATGCCACTGTCTCTATTGACACTGGCAGTATTCACGAGATCATAGCGATGGATATATTCGTCGCTATGCAGGAACTAGCACCTGCTTATGACGGATATATTCGTCGCTCGTCGTTAACGGGTTAAAGATTACATCGACAGTAGTGATTGAAAAGCATAAAAGTAACATAAATATGTTACAATAAAATACTAATTTAAACTTTGGACAGCACCTTGCTTTATAGAAATATATGGGAAAAGGGTTGTTTAAAGGTAAAATTTAGGGATATATGAGCAAATGAAGTAACAGTGAAAAAGGGGGGGTTGAAGAGTTAAAGGGTTTTTTGCGGACATATCTTTTATTTAAGTTCTGCTCTGTTTATGAAATCATAAGTCAACTATAAAAATGTTCTCTCCGATTCAAAACATGGTCACATAATCCTGCCGCCGCTTCCTCTTCTGCGTAACTGATGTCACGTACATAGTTCACATGATTTGTCATGTGGATTGGCACTGCCCCAATATATGCCACATCATCACTCATACATACATGAGGCCTACATGGGGCTGGGCTATATTTAGGAGCTACTGCGTCTACGCCGATCAGTGCAGGTCTGTTGGTGGGTATTATTGACGATGGCCAAGGAGGTGTAGCAGGCGTATATGGAGAGAACTATGGAGTCTAGTGGATGGATTGACAAGCAAAGAATGATGTACTGCAAGGCGATGTCATAAATGATGTAAGTTGCCATTCTGACATGATTTCAGAATGGCAAACATGTTTAAAGTAAGTATGAGAGAGACAAGAATGTGTTATACAGTTAAAAAGTCAAGACAAAGGTTTAACCCCTTCCCTCTTTGGCCACTTTTGACCTTCCAGACAGAGACTCATTTTTCAAATCTGACATGTTTCACTTTATGTGGTAATAACTCCGGAATGCTTTTACCTATCCAAGCGATTCTGAGATTGTTTTCTCGTGACACATTGGACTTTATGTTACTGGCAAAATTTGCCCGATAAATTCAGTATTTAATTCTGAAAAACACCAAAATTTATCGAAAAATTGCAAAAATTAGCATTTTTCTTTAAATGTATCTGCTTATAAGACAGGCAGTTATACCACACAAAAATGTTGCTAACTAACATCCCCCATATGTCTACTTAAGATTGGCATAGTTTTTTGAACATCATTTTATTTTTCTAGGACGTTACAAGGCTTAGAACTTTAGCAGCAATTTCTCACATTTTCAAGAAAATGTCAAAATGCTATTTTTACAGGGGCCAGTTCAGTTGTGAAGTGGCTTTGAGGTCCTTGGAGCTCAAATTTAGCAGGAATGGTTTGCGGAGGCCATGTCGCATTTGCAAAGCCCCCGAGGGGACAAAACAGTGGAAACCCCCAACAAGTGACCTCATTTTGGAAACTATACCCCTTGAGGAAATTATCTAGGGGTATAGTGAGCATTTTGACCACACAGGTTTCTTGCAGAAATTTTTGGAAGTAGGCTGTGAAAATTAAAATCTACATTTTTTCAAATAAAATGTAGGTTTAGCTAATTTTTTTCATTTCCACAAGGACTAAAGGAGAAAAAGCACCATAAAATTTGTAAAGAAATTTCTCCCGAGTAAAACAATACCCCACATGTGGTAATAAATGGCTGTTTGGACACACGGCGAGGCTGAGAAGGGAAAGAGCGCCATTTGGCTTTTGGAACTCAAATTTATCAGGAATGGTTTGCGGAAGCCATGTCGCATTTGCAAAGCCCCTGAGGCGACAAAACAGTGGAAACCCCCAACAAGGGCCCCATTTTGGAAACTACACCCCATGAGGAAATTATCTAGGGGTACAGTGAGCAGTTTGACCCCACAGGTGTTTTACAGAACTTATTGGAAGTAGGCCGTAAAAATGAAAATCTAAATTTTTTCAAAGAAAATGTAGGTTTAGGTATTTTTTTTCATTTCCACAAGGACTGAAGGAGATAAAGCACCATAACATTTGTAAAGCAACTTCTCCCGAGTAAAACAATACCCCACATGTGGTCATAAACATCTGTATGGACACACGGTAGGGCTCAGAATGGAACTAGCACCATTTGGATTTTGGATAGTGTCTGGGCGCCATGTCACATTTGCTGAGCCCCTGTAGTACTAGTACAGTGGAAACACCCCAAAAGTGACTCCATTTGGGAAACTGCACCCCCTGAGGAATCATCTAGGGGCATAGTGAAAATTTTGATCCCAAAGGTTTTTTGCTGAATTAATTAGAATTAAGCCATGAAAATGAAAAAAAAATTTTTTTTCCAACAAGATGTAGATTTAGATCAACATTTTTCATTTTTACAAGGAATAGAGAAGAAAAAGCACCCCAACATTTGTAAAGTAATTTCTCCCGAGTACAGTAACACCCCATATGTGGTTATAAATGTCTGTTTACATATATGGGAGCATTCAGAAGAAAAGGAGCGGTATTTATCTTTTGGAGCTTAGATTTTGCTGGAATGGTTTGCAGACGCCATGTTGCATTTGAAAAACCCCTGATGTACCAAACAAAAGTGACCCTAAAGGCATTTATCAAGCGGTGTAGTGAGAATTTAGACTCCACAGGTGTTTTTCAGAAATGAATATGTTGTGCCCCTAGAGAATCTTACCCCATAAATTGTTAAGCGGGTTCTCCCGGGTATGGTAATGCCTTACTTGTGGACATAAATTGCTGTTTGGGCACACTGTAGGGCTAAGAAGGGAAAGACCGCCATTTTTAGCATGGATTTTGCTTGGTAATAGTTCTGTTTGGTGTTTTGCTGGTATTTCAGTTTATAATGTGTGGGCATATGTAATCTGTGCGGAGTACATCAGAGTATAATAAGAGGGTATAATAATTGGGTAAATAATACAATTATCCATAGATGTGTGTTACGATGTGAAGCAATCCGTTATGCGCAGGCCGGTGTCACACTGATAAACAGTTTTCTTTCTTATCCCCCTTTTGTAACGCTCTGCACCTTTTGGGGACTTTTTTTCCTTCGTAGTTTGGGAAATATTACTGGGAAAGTGTTGCGCTGGTATAATACGGATGCCCTCGCTTCCAGCGGATGTGCTATTTCCATTCCCTTTCCTAGTTCCTAAATACTAGGGCCCTGAAACTGAAGGAATGTTCCCCTCCGGCCTGAGCATTGAGATGTTTTTTTCATCACCGCATTACTAGTGCCATAACTTTTTTATTTTTCAATTGATTGAGCAGTGTGCGGGCTTGTTTTTTGCGAGACGGGCTGTGGATTTTATTGGTACCATTTTAGAACACATACGACTTTTTGATCACTTTTTATTTCATTTTTTGGTAAAGGAAATGACTAAAAACAAGCAATTCTAGAATAGTTTTTTATTGTTTTTTTTTTCGGCATCCACAGTGCGCCCTAAATTACATGTTAGCTTTATTCTGCGGGTCGATACGATTACGGCGATACCAAATTTATATAGTTTTTTTTATGTATTGCGGCTTTTGCACAATAAAATCACTTTTTTTATAAAATCATTTGTTTTCTGTGTCGACATATTCTAAGACCCATAACTTTTTTATTTTTGCGTGCACAAAGCGGTCTCAGGGATTATTTTTTGCGGGACGGATTGTCGTTTTTTATTAGTACTATTTTGGAGTAAATGTGACTTTTTGATCACTTTTTATAGCATTTTTTGGATGGAGATGTGACCTTTTTTTTTTACGCCGTTCACCGTGCGGGATAAATTACATAATAGTTTTGTAGTTTGGGTCGTTACGGACGCGGCAATACCAATTATGTATAGTTTCTTTAATTTTTACGGTTTTTCCCATAATAAAAGACTTACTATTGGAAAAAACTCAGTTTAGCTTTATTTTTATTTGAAATCTGTGTGTTTTTATTGTTTTACCACATTTTTATTAACTTTTTTTTACTTTTTGACTTGTCCCACTAGGGGACATGAGGGCCTGATGCCCCGATCGCTACTCTAATACACTGCACTACATACGTAGTGCAGTGTATTAGCGCTGTCAGTTATGCACTGACAGCAAGCCTATGAGGACTCGCCGCAGGCGGGTCCTCATCGGCTCCCGTACAAGGCAGACTCGGACGTCATTTTCTGGCGTCCGATTGCCACAGCAACCCAGCGATTGCGTCACTGGGTTGCCGGTCGGGTTATTGAGCGCAGCATCTGATGGGTTAATCTGCCGGATCGGAGAATAGCTCCGATCCTGGCAGTTACAGGAGGGTGCCAGCTGTATAATACAGCTGTCACCCCGCGGTGATGGTGCCAGCTCTGCTTCTGAGCCTGCACCATCACCGCGACGTGTCTGTACTGCGCTTTGCGGGAACACCTTCCCGGCAGCGCCGTATATATACGGCGGATGTCGGGAAGGCGTTAATAAACAATAGGGTCAATTAAGGTATCTGCCAATAACATGACAAGTTGGAATAAAATAAAGCTTACTTCGTAATAGTATGTAGATATACCATTCAGTCAACTGCCTTGTTTTCAGATAATTTATTCCATAATCTGTTTTCCTTATTTTTGTAACTATCAAAACAAACTAATAACACGTCAGATTTGGAAAATGGGGCTGTGTCCTGAAGTAAAAAATTGGCCTTAAGAGGTTAATGATAGAATACATTCTGCTGCTGAAATTTTACATAAGGCAGGAGAGCTGAACTATACATACAGATAAGCTCTGTATGCTTCTCCCCTACCACTCCCTGGTCTCTGGGGGACGGATCTGTATTCTATCGCTTTCTGAACACCAATAATCTATTGACATTTCTCTTAGGCCTCATGCACATGGCCGTGCCCGTAATCACGGCCCACGATTGCGGGCATGGCCGACAGCCGCAGGCCGCATTTTTTGGCCGTGCTTCCATACAAAGTATGGGAACACGGCCCATAAAATACGAAAAGTAGGACATGCTCCATAATTCCCAGCACGGTTCTACGGCACAGACATCTATCCGTAGCGATGCGGAAAGGTGTCCGCGCCCAATAGAACCGAACGAGTCCGTAATTGCAGACCGTTTTACGGTTCACAATTACGGAGATTTTTTTACGGTCATGTGCATGGGCAATGAACTTCCATTTATAGAAACTGCCATAAAGCACACAAACTGCTGCACAATACAGACAATAGGGGAAGGAAGTTTCTGCCCTCAATATGGCAGCCCCCAGGGAAGTTTTTAAAACGAAAAAATATAAAGCTACAATATTTAAAAAAAAAAAACGCATTAGGGCAGATTTAGTAATGTGTATGTGCCTAGAATGTGCAGCAAATTTATCATACAGCATATGCCACTGTGATAAATTTGTTGCATCTTCTGACTTCATAATCTTCAAGTTTACACTATCTAAATCTTACACAGTTTAGTAAATCTGCCCGATTATTTTATACAGACATACATTTGCTGAATAAAATCCATTTAATAGTCAGGCAACAGAATTACTGTTTAACCCCTTCCCGCAAATGGGCGTTACTGTACGTCCTTTTTAGCGGCTCGTTCCCGCAAATGGGCGTACAGTAACGCCCTGAGGATGAAGCAGGCACATAACAATATGGGAGATGTTAATTGGTAACTATTTTGTGTGGTATTACTATCTGTTTTACAAGCAGATACATTTAAAATTAGAAAATCATAATTTCTTCAAATTTTCTCTAAATTGTGGTGTTTTTCACAAATAAGCAATAAATTTAGCGACCAAATTTTTTCACTAACCTAAAGTACAATATGTCACGAGAAAACAATCTCATAATCGATTGGATAGGTAAAAGCATTCCAGAGTTCATACCCCTTGAAAAAGCCATCCACGCGAAACGCGCGTTGGGGTCCCTCCACACTTGGAAAGTTACTGGATCACAGGAACCACATGGGTTAGTAATGTTACTTGCTGTGCCCTATATTGATTTACTTAGTTCTTATATTTATATCTATTCTCTGGGAAGATCTGTGTGCTCTGAATTTACTACTTGATGCTTTGTATACATGCAAGCATGACTGTTGTTACTGATAATGCTTATTTCATACTTTGCTTCTTATTAATGTTACTATGAGCCTGGCTGTACCTGTGATACGATCTACTTAGATACCGTATCTTGGTTTCTTGCTTTTGTTATCATTCATTGCCATTTACCTCTGTCTCAGCAACAGTTCACACTACATCTTCTGTTGGAAGTTTTTTTCTTCCTTTTACTGTACTATATAGGAGTGGTTCCTCCGTGTACTCCTATGTTATTTGGAGGTATACAGTTGTCTGATTTGTAGTCTACTTTTTAATCTATATGTAACCTGTATTGTTAAATAAAATTTATTTTTCTATGCCTTTGGCAAACTATATTCTAATAGTGCATGACTCCTTATTCTCTGTGTTTTTCTAATGTATTTTGGAGTTTCTATTCTGACATTAGGGAGGTCTAAATCCGCACTCGCTGGTGACCTAGCCCATATAACAATTTTCCCTGTTGAGACATATGTTTATAATAAAGTGGCACATGTCAGATTTAAAAAAATGGGTCTGGTCCTGAAGGCCAAAAATAGCTTGGTCTTGAAAGGTTTAAAGGGGTTACCTGGGATTTAAAAATTGATGGCCAACCATTAGGATAGGGCATAAATATTAGATTGACGGGGGTCTGACTCTTGGCACTCCCGACAATCAGCTGTTTTAATGGGCCGTGATGCTCGTACGAGCCTCTTCATTGTTTACATGATTATATTCCTGTTCATACTTTGTTTTAAGCAGCTGTGCAAGGTATTGCTGCACTCTCCTATTCACTTCTGCAACTTAAATTAGCTTCATTCAGCTGAATGGGTTTATTTCTGCAGCATGTGTATGGTAAAAATATTTTGCATTGCAAGAAATTGAGAAATCTGTCTTGAGTTAAAATATTTTTCTATTGAACATTGTTCAGCTTTCTGCAGCGTATTTTTACGCTGCGGAAATACAAGGCAAATACGCCACATGTGACTGCAAACGAAAGTATCTGATTCTAGTAACATGACAAATGGGATGACAATTACAAGGGTCTTCAGTACTGCTTCGGTACTACTATAATATAAATTCTGTAATGAAAGCTGTGCTTTAATAGTTAATTAATCTCAGGCTGCTTGTTGTTATCTCATTGCTGGCATTGGAGTAGGGAACCATGGCTATTTTACACAACAGGGATATTATCTCAATGACTTTCATTTATCTACATGCATTCTGTAATTTTGTTGCATACATGCTCTCCAATGAACAATTCCAGATATGCTTACAAACACAAGCAGAGATGTACGTCCATCATTAAAGATCACTTCAATGTCTATCAATCAACTAGAACTGGGAATCAGTGTCTGTTATGAGAAAAACCTAAATATGTTCTCATGGCCTGATATGTGGAAATGCATCTTGGAATAATGAAAAAATATACATCTTAGTATTGTGCAAACTACAGTAGAGAAATACTTTGTGTTAATGATATTTATAATAGGCTAGATACCATATGTATATGTGTATGTATATATATATATATATATATATATATCTATCACAGAAGAAAATGGTGACAGCACTCTGTGAACACTAATGCCACCATTTTACGCGCCGTATTTTGACAGCGATGCGTAAAATAAAGGCTCGTGGGAAGAGAACATCGTAAATCCCATTGCAAGCAATGGGCAGATGTTTGTAGTCATATTAGGGACGTTTTTTCAGGCGTAATTTGAGGCGTAAAACACCCGAATTACGTCTGAAAACAGTGTTTGAGAACATATCCTCATGCATAGTTATTGATATTTAATGGCTTAGGTGGCATTAGTGTTCGCAGTGTGCTGTCGCCATTTTCTCATGTGCTGCATAAATTTGCAGTCACAGGCGTTCTTCAACCTGTATACACGTTTTGTTTCTTTTTGTTGGAATGTGCTGTTCAAATCTTTGTGTTATTTATATATATATATATATACAGTCCAAAAACAAATGAACACAGCACTCCAACATACCTATATATTAGGCCATGTGCTCGTTACCAGGGGATGAATCAGTTCCCCAACATTGAATGTAGAAAAACCATAGGACAGAGTAACGGCACCAGGACTTCAGAGTAGATGAAACAGGTTGGATTTATTCACCGCAAGTGAGCGATGTTTCGGTTAGTCACAGAACCTTTCTCAAGCTACTACATACTACACACAGTGCCAAGTATAAATAGGAAGTACATACAGCAATTATTAAAAATCTAATTAATGTACAATATGTAAAAAACTGTTGTATAAACATGAATTCCATCATATGTAGAAAGACAAATATTAAAAGTGCACGATTTCCATAATGAATACATATACTCTTCTCACAATATATGTGAACATACCTTATAAAAGTGATGTATAGTGATTTAATTAGCAATTTAGGCAAAATCGGAGCAGGGCAGAGGCCAATCAAATTCCATTTATAAACATAGTTCCTATAGAGAAAAGATTTGTACAGTATCGGTCCCACAGGCATTCTCAGTCCAGCGTCCGCTCGTATCTACTGCGCATGTTCAAAGATGGCGTCCAAACCGGAAGTTCGGTCAGGTGGAACACAAATGCCGGAGAAGTCGCTATTGCGCATGCGCACACAAGGAACTTGCGTTCCAGCCGTTGTGCGCATGAGCGGGCTTCGGAACTGATATAGATATGATATTTCAATAGAGAAGAAGTTTTTTAAATAATGGGAATGAAGCTACAAACAGGCCATGTCCATTGCTGCATCAAATAGATGCTGCAAGATTTATATGGACTATGGGAACTAATATTTAAATCGCCAAAGAAGTGGACCATATGTATACTGAATGATCTCATTTATTCAATAAAGAGGATATAAATACATTCACTATCAAATTTGAATTGGCTTTGAAAATTACTGGGAAATATCTCATCGCCACTTGCAATGTCTTGATAGACCCACACCCATGGGTCAAGGGATAGACGTACTCAAAGTACTGTCAGTAAGCAAAATTTTGATAATTTACATTCAGCATGTATGTGGAAAATGAAGAGAAAACAATTCTATTATGTAATTCATAGCCATTTTATACCTTATTTCTATATTTTAGAACTATCATTAGATATCTATTTTTACTTGGCTCTTTACGACCTAGAAAAGATGTGCCTCTGCTGCCCTCCATCAGCCATCAAATTGCTTCACAAAAACAATGTGTATCTAAAAGAATACAAGGCTTTTCTGGAGATGTTAACTTCTTAACTTTGCCCACTGTGGAAAATGTAAGGAGAAAATGGGAGGCAGACTCCAAAAGATTGATTTCTCTGGAACTGCATTTATCAACCCTTGGAGAATACTATAGATGCCTTCGCATTCCACGTGGCATGCACTCTCATTTGAAACCTAACCTCTTTCCTACAAATACGTCATTTAAGGAAAGATTTGAAGCCATATCCAATAAGTACTCTCAAGATCTCCTATTACTGAACTTAGAATTCCTACAGAAGGAAATTGTTCTCGTAAAGATACGGCTCAGTGAAAGAGCTGTCCAGCTGACAGAAATGGTATCTACACAAGAGCTACAAACCTTGAAAGATAGGATGACCACTTACCTACAGAAATTTTGTGGCAAGATTGAAAAAACCAAACGCCAAAAATGTCAACGAGACCTGGATGACTATGCCACAGGCAAAATCTACTGTTGGCAGGGAGAGGATCCTGACCCTAGGGGTCCCAGGAGATATGAAAGAGGGCTGAGGAGATGCCCTAGGGGAATTGACCCTTACACCACGGACTCATAACTTTCTGATGACCAGTATGCTACAACTTTTATAGGAGGCACCATGGACACTGAACCACAGGAGAAAGCGATCCCGCAGGGGCGGTAGGAAACATAGAAGGAAGGGCGAACCACAACAAAACCAGAGGGAGGATGATTCCAGTATGTGGGGTCCGACAATATCAGACCCAGAAGAGAAATCCTCAGATTTAGTGGTGAATATTTAATGTAATGTGTTAACTGACCCACAGAACAAAGTGCTTAATCCTGGTTTGTCATATTGTCCTATCAATCCTGTAGATTGGTTTGCCTTGGATCTTGATCTGGAATGCTTTTTCCTGTCTTTAAGATTAAAGGTACATTGTTTTTGAACAGCCTATACATCAAAATGTAAATATTACATCTGTTGATCAAGTTAATGAGATGTTCCATCTTAGTGATTGAGGGCTATACAATAGAAGTAGATTTCAGCCCCCTCAGAACACTCATGCTGTTGAAACTTATATTTCATTGGTTAGAAATCAGGTTGACTCTTTGAAACGAATGCAGAAGATGCAATATATTAATAGAAATTGAACACATACTGAACATCTGGCACTCAAACAGTTGGCAAATAATAAAGATCTAACGATCAAACCTGCAAAAAAGGTGGGTGCCATAGTCGTTATGGAAACCTCCCTTTATCTGCAGGAAATGGAAAGTCAGCTTAGTGATACTAATGTCTATACTTTGTTATCAGGGGACCCTAAGTTCACGTATCTCCGTGAACTGGACACCATGGTCACAAATTTACTAACAAAATCATTGATAAAAGTTTGTGTGACTTTTTATTGGTAAAGTTTCCAGTTACCCCTGTATTGTATCTTCTGCCAAAAATTCATAAAGATCCTGTTAAACCTCCAGGGTGTCCCATTATATCAGGGAGTGATTCCTTATTTGTCCCTTCAGCAATGTTTACAGATAACATTTTAAGGCAATTTGCCATTGGTGCGGACTCCTCGAACTTCCTGGTCAGGATCCATGATCTTGTGATACCTGACCAGCCGGTCTTGGTTACCCTTGATGTGGGGAGTCTTTACACCTCAATTGATCACCAACAGGGTATTGATGAATCACTTTTCTATTTAGAGAAGTCAGTGTTTCCTAATGAAAAAATTACATTAGTCGGAACACTACTGGAGTTCATCCTTATGAAAAATTATTTTCTGGTGGGAGATAGTTTCTATTTACAGAAGAGGGGGACGGCAATGGGGTCCAATATGGCCCTCACATATGCAAGCATTTTTATGAGGCGGATGGAGGAAGACCTCGTCTATGTGTCCCATCACTTCAGTCATGTGCTGCGGTGGTGGTGGTACATAGACGATGTCTTCCTCATCTGGACCGAACCGATATGTCAACTGCAAGAATTTCTCATGTTTTTGAATAATATGAACCCTACAATTAAGTTCACTATGGCGTATTCCACTTCATCTATTGAATTTCTAGATACGCAAATTTCAATATTTGGAAATAGTTTGACTTCTGATCTCTCTAAAAAAAAAAAAAACAGATAGGAACAATCTCTTAAATTATACCAGTAGTCACCCTAGGACAATGTTGAAATCATTGACATACAGCCGGTTGATCAGGGTCAAGAGGGTAGTGAGTCAAAAGGACAAGCTAGCCTCACTACTTGATCAAATGTGCTTAAAAATCATTGATAGGGTGTAACGTCTGTGGTCACTGACCACGAACTCCTTCATCCAGTCGACACCCTTCTTTCCAGAGATGTCTGCAGATATGGTCATCCTGTTCTACAGTGACCACCAGGGTGCGCTTGCGAGCTCAGTCCAGACTTAAGAAGCCAAAGCGCACGCAGGTGGGAGATTGAGCTGATTGCTCCCAAAGCACCCTGGCCTGTAAGAAGGTCCAAGCCCCATCCTCCCATGCCTGAGCGTTGTTTATCGTATCCTAGTTTGTCTATGTAAATGGTCTCCTAGTGTCTTCCAGTTCCCAGTGTTTCCTGTACCTGTATCCCGTATCCTGTATCCCGTGCTATCCTGGTCAAGTACCGTGCTGAGCTGTAGTCGTGCTTTGCCATGCCTGACGTCTACCTGCTGCCTAGTTCCAGCCGAGCCTGCCTTGCTACTGTCCGAGCTGCCACAGGTACCCTATACGAGCTATAGACTGTTTCCTGCGTCCTGTTGGCCAGCTGCCATACTGCCAAGGCGGTACGGTCCAGTGGGTCCACGAACCCACCGTGACAGTACGCTCGGGCCATGGACCCCGCTTGTCGATTAAGACCAATATGACGTCACAAGAGATGCAGTCTCGACAGAACCAACTCCTCCAGACCTTGAACATTCTTGCACGTC
The DNA here is from genome assembly GCF_050947455.1 of Rhinoderma darwinii. NCBI lineage: Eukaryota > Metazoa > Chordata > Amphibia > Anura > Rhinodermatidae > Rhinoderma > Rhinoderma darwinii. The sequence goes on from NC_134690.1 coordinate 144,856,711, forward strand.
GGCAGGAGGCACAAGCTGCCGTTCGTCCTACTACACCTCCTGGCAGTGTTGATCCTCAGACTACACCTCCTGGCAGTGTTGATCCCAGATTTTCTTTGCCACTTCCTGACCGCTATGATGGAGACGCAGGCACCTGTCGTGGATTTTTGAACCAGTGCCAGATCCACTTCAGCCTGTATGGAAGGGCATTTTCATCTGATGGCGCAAGGGTCGCTTTCATCATCTCTCTTCTCACTGGCAAGGCTCTTGCATGGGTGAATCCTATCTGGGAGAGACAAGGACCAGAGACCCATGACTTCCAGGGCTTCCTCCGGACTTTTCGCATGGTGTTTGAGGAGCCTGGACGAGTCTCATCTGCAGCGGCTTCCTTGCTAAACATACGTCAAGGAGACACCTCCGTGGGCGAGTACGCCATCCACTTCTATTCTCCAGATAACCCATGACCTGGCTCTGATGTGATATTTGCTCGGAGTCCCATAATGATTTCTATGTCTTTCCCTCTGTTGGAAAACAATAACAGCTTGACCATTGAGTAAGAAATATATATATATTTGTGCATATTATGAATATTGAGAATATAACTATCTGATACGTTATTGATATATTACTTCTAAGAATATTTTATTTTCTTCCCTTTTAGAGAATACAGCTCTCAAGTGTTACCTCTAGGATCGGCTGAATATGCTTATACACTGCTCCGGATATTTTTTCGTCCACTGTGTACTGTAAATGTTTTAATATTGTCTCTATTTGTGATTGTGAAATTATATTACATCCTATGTTTTTAGTATTCACAAGCTATTTGTGAGATTTACATATTTTACAGTTTTTCCCTATGCTAATTGGTCCGAATATGTACGGACACATCGTAGATTATTACACTGATACTGGACTGTTAGAGTCCATAGACATATGTCAAATCACTTTACCTATATATATTTGATATTGCGTATACTTCATAGGGTATAAATCAATTATACTAAGCTATTTTTTGAATGAGAATAATCTATGATACATACGAGATATGATGAAACAGCAGTGCCCTTTTTCAAAATGGCAACTCACATCATGAGTGTGAATCGCGCATGCGCGAGTTGACGTTTTAAGTCACAACACACATTAACGTTACACCGGATGTGATGTAATCTATGGGCATGCGCAGTGGACAGTGTGGGACGCTAACAGCCGATACAGCGAGTTTAGAATGTTTTTAAGGTTTGTTAAATACACCTATGCTGATATTATTCACATGTTGTCACAAACATTTGCCAATCTTATTGATTGACCCTATTAGCAATATATGATGTTTTCACTAATTATATGTATTACTCGATATATATATATATATATATATATATATATATATATATTTATATATGTGTCAGTATACCTACAAGGGATTTTATTGACACAATTTTATATATACCAATTTTATAAATTCACCATTATTTTATGAAATGTTTGTAATGAGATTATTGATTGTGATCTGCATATACAGTGAAGGAATTAAGTATTTGATCCCTTGCTGATTTTGTAAGTTTGCCCACTGTCAAAGACATGAACAGTCTAGAATTTTTAGGCTAGGTTAATTTTACCAGTGAGAGATAGATTATATTTAAAAAAAAAAACAGAAAATCACATAGTCAAAATTATATATATTTATTTGCATTGTGCACAGAGAAATAAGTATTTGATCCCCTACCAACCATTAAGAGTTCAGCCTCCTCCAGACCAGTTACACGCTCCAAATCAACTTGGTGCCTGCATTAAAGACAGCTGTCTTAAATGGTCACCTGTATAAAAGACTCCTGTCCACAGACTCAATTAATCAGTCTGACTCTAACCTCTACAACATGGGCAAGACCAAAGAGCTTTCTAAGGATGTCAGGGACAAGATCATAGACCTGCACAAGGCTGGAATCGGCTACAAAACCATAAGTAAGACGCTGGGTGAGAAGGAGACAACTGTTGGTGCAATAGTAAGAAAATGGAATACATACAAAATGACTGTCAATTGACATCGATCTGGGGCTCCATGCAAAATCTCACCTCGTGGGGTATCCTTGATCCTGAGGAAGGTGAGAGCTCAGCTGAAAACTACACGGGGGGGGGGGACTTGTTAATGATCTCAAGGCAGCTGGGACCACAGTCACCAAGAAAACCATTGGTAACACATTACGCCGTAATGGATTAAAATCCTGCAGTGCCCGCAAGGTCCCCCTGCTCAAGAAGGCACATGTACAGGCCCGTCTGAAGTTTGCAAATGAACATCTGGATGATTCTGAGAGTGATTGGGAGAAGGTGCTGTGGTCAGATGAGACTAAAATTGAGCTCTTTGGCATTAACTCAACTCGCCGTGTTTGGAGGAAGAGAAATGCTGCCTATGACCCAAAGAACACCGTCCCCACTGTCAAGCATGGAGGTGGAAACATTATGTTTTGGGGGTGTTTCTCTGCTATAGGCACAGGACTACTTCACCGCATCAATGGGAGAATGGATGGAGCCATGTACCGTCAAATCCTGAGTGTCAACCTACTTCCCTCCAACAGGACATTAAAAATGGCTCATGGCTGGGTCTTCCAGCATGACAATGACCCGAAACATACAGCCAAGGCAACAAAGGAATGGCTCAAAAAGAAGCACATTAATATCATGGAGTGGCCTAGCCAGTCTCCAGACCTTAATCCCATCGAAAACTTATGGAGGGAGCTGAAGATCCGAGTTGCCAAGCGACAGCCTCGAAATCTTAATGATTTACAGATGATCTGCAAAGAGGAGTGGGCCAAAATTCCATCTAACATGTGTGCAAACCTCATCATCAACTACAAAAAACGTCTGACTGCTGTTCTTGCCAACAAGGGTTTTGCCACCAAGTATTAAGTCTTGTTTGCCAAAGGGATCAAATACTTATTTCTCTGTGCACAATGCAAATAAATATATATAATTTTGACAATGTGATTTTCTGTTTTTTTTTAAATATAATCTATCTCTCACTGGTAAAATTAACCTAGCCTAAAAATTCTAGACTGTTCGTGTCTTTGACAGTGGGCAAACTTACAAAATCAGCAAGGGATCAAATACTTATTTCCTTCACTGTATATGTGCTTTTTGTGCTTCACTGTTATGCTTGAGAAAGGCTCACACTGAGCTGAAACGTCGCACACACGTGGAATAAAAGGATCATTTTTTTTACAAATTTGGTAGTGCTGCCTCACTTTGCTTTTACTTGTATTGAAGGGTCATTGGACTGTGACCTAAGAGACTTGCATCCAACCTATACCTTCTTGTCCAGTGCTGCTGATCTATACTTGCTTCCTCTTGCCATTGGTGCTTCTCCTCTTTATCTACTTTTGCCTAGAGGGCTTTCAACACCTGGAGGTCCACTCCTGTCTCTGGCATGTGGGTTAATGTACTAACCCCTCCTTTACCGTCCTGGGGCAGCATTGCAGCTGCTTTGGCAGCCACATCAGCCCTTTTATTGTCTACTGCCTCAGGTGTGGTCTCCTTGGTGTGGGCTTTCACCTTTATTACAGCTACTTGGATGGGTTCTAACAGGGCCTGTAATACTTTGGCTATATCTCTAGCATTCTGAATTAGCTTACCCAATGATCCAACGAAGTTCCTACTACACCAGAATCCTATAATCATGGGCAATGCCAAAAGTGTACCTAGAGTCAGTGTAAATGTTGGCCGTTTTACCTTTTACTAGGTTACAAGCACCAGCGAGTGCCTTCAGCTCTGTTTGTTGGGCAGAATAGGAATGTGGGAGAGGTCTTTGGATGATTACCTCATGCATCGTGACTACCGTGTATCCTGTCTTGTAGGTGCCCTCATGGTGGAATCTGGAACCATCTACAAAAAGCTCAAAATCTGGGTTACTTATTGGGGTCTCATACACATTTTGTAGACCTCCTAGCTCTGGGTTCATTAATTCAACACAATTGTGTAGCGTCTCACAAAGAAGTAACTGATCAGTCTCGTCACTACTCTTCTCTTTTGGACCCCGTAGAAGTAATGTTGCAGGGTTCAAAACTAAATAAATCAGTATTGTGAGGTTGGATGGGGTGAGCAAGGCAACCTCACAGTTAGTGAGGTGGGCTGCAGACAGGTGTTTGATCTGGACCTGGTGTCAGGGGCTGTAGGAGACTGGATATCCCTGGTATCCACTCCCTACAGTATCCCACCAGTCTCATAAAAGTACAGAGTTGCCTTGGGGTGGCTGGGACAGGAGTGTCCCATTGTAACATCCGTGGTCGCTGACCACGAACTCCTTCCATCCAGTTGACGCCCTTCTCTCCAGAGATGTTTGCACATATGGCCGTCCTGTTCCACAGTGACCACCAGGGTGCGCTCGCGAGCTCAGTCCAGATTCAAGAAGCCAGAGCGCACACAGGTGGGAGATTGTGCTGATTGCTCCCTGAGCACCCTGGGCTATAAGAAGGTCTCAGCCCCTTCCTCCCACGCCTGAGCGTTGTTGTCATATCCTAAGTTTGTCTTGCAAATGGTCCCATGGTGTTTCCTGCTCCCAGTGTTCCCTGTTCCTGTATCCTATAACCTGTATTCTGTTCTAGTGCCGTGTTGAGCTGTTGCCATGCTGTGCTGTATACCATGCCTGTCCTGCTACTCCACGCCTGACGTCTTCCTGCTGCCTAGTCCCAGCCTAGCCTGCCTTGCTACTGTCCGAGCTGCCACAGGTACCCTATATGAACTATAGAGTCTGACCTGCGCCCTGTTGGCCAGCTGCCATACCGCCGAGGCGGTACGGCCTTGTGGGTCTATGAACCCTATGTGACACCCGTATTGCTACCACTCTATCTGGGGACAAATTTTTGGCCCCCTGAGATATGCAATGGCCTTGAAAAGTGACTTTCTCCTGACAAAATTGCATCTTATCTTTAGATGCCTTGCATCCGTTTTCTGCCAAAAATAACAGAAGACTTAGGGTATGTGCACATGACAACGCCAAATACGTCTAAAATTACGGCGCTGTTTTCAGGAGAATACAGCTCCTGAATTTCAGACATTTTTGCATGGACTCGCATTTTTCGCGACGTCTTTTACGGACGTAATTGGAGCTGTTCTTCATTGGAGTCAATGAAATACGGCTCCAATTACGTCCCAAGAAGTGTCCTGCACTTCTTTGCCGCTGGCGTAATTTTACGCGCCGTCTTTTGGCAGCGACGTGTACAGCTCGTCTGCACAGAACATCGTAAGACCCTTTGCAGGCAATGGGCAGATGTTTGCCGACGTATTGGAGCCATCTTTTCAGGCGTAATGCGAGGAGTAAAACGCCTCCATTACGTCTGAAAAGAGGTCATGTGCACATACCCTTATGGCGGAATCTATGCAGTCTTGTTATGACTCACAGGGCAGAAGTAGGTAATGAACATACTGCAACAACTGGGTTCCAGCAGTGGGTGGAACCCAGCCTTGTAGCACTGCGGCAGGGGCCATACTGAATTGGGTGGGGCTGTTGGCCATGCCCCGGGATAGCACCACCCAACAGTATTGCTTGCCTGCATGTGTAAAAGCAAATAGCAATTGTGATTCCTCATCTAGTGGAACAGACAAGAAAGTGTCTGCTAAGTCAATTACTCTCAGGGTATGTTCACACGTAGTCAACAAAAACGTCTGAAAATCCAGAGCTGTTTTCAAGGGAAAACAGACCCTGCTTTTCAGACGTTTTTTTACCAACTCGCATTTTTCGCGGCGTTTTTCGTGCCGTTTTCGCGGCGTTTTTTACGTCCGTTTTTGGAGCTGTTTTCATTGGAGTCTATGAGAAAACAGCTCCAAAAACGTCCAAAGAAGTGTCCTGCACTTCTTTTGACGAGGCTGTATTTTTACGCGTCGTCGTTTGACAGCTGTCAAACGACGACACGTAAATAACAGGTCGTCTGCACAGTACGTCGGCAAACCCATTCAAATGAATGGGCAGATGTTTGCCGACGTATTGGAGCCGTATTTTCAGACGTAAAACGAGGCATAATACGCCTCGTATACGTCTGACATTTGGCCGTGTGAACATACCCTCAAGCAACAAGCTGTGTGTGGGATCTGACAAAGCAAAGTGTGGGGGTTGGAAACAGTAGTGGTCTGTACCTCAGTCACTGCATTAGGAATTGGGTCTGTACATCTGTTTTCAAGACCCTGTGTCTCACACTTTATTAGCTCTTATTACTCTTTATTTAAGCAATCATGAAGAGGGTTAGAATTTTCAATATCTGTATTTTATGAAACTGGACTCCAGACACTGCAACGTTAGATAATAACGTGTGAAAATGAAAGTAGTGAGACAGTGACTCTAGTCTTGCGCCACCACTCATGAAGACACCTAATCTCTGGCACTATATTTCCAACAGTCCACATTTGTAGTCTATCTTTTATGCAGACAAATACTTGGTCTGAGCTTGTTGTAGTATTTCACTAAGAACAGCAGTGTAGAGATAGGACGCAATTAGCGTTCCCATTCCTTCAGACACAAACACATACTCTAAACAGTTGCCAACTGAACAACTTACCCCCTTCTCTCAGACCCATTCTTGTAGGACTATGAGTCTCAGCAAGACAAAATGCTGAAAAGAAATAAGACTCTGCTGTATTTATAATTCTAAAACCTGACTTTACACAGCTAAGTTTAGTTATTTAAACGTTATAGATAAGGTACATTAAAAAGCCAGTCTATTTACACAACCTTGTACTTAAGTTCAGAGTTCTATGGCTTTTTTGCACACTCTAAAATAACTAACAGTCCAATTAGTTCAGTCGATACACAAAATGTTCTCAATCTGGATCGAGAGAAACATTTTACATCAAACAGTACATCTGGTTTAGGAATGAGAGAGCATGTAGTATAGATCTAAAAACAATCTTATACTCTGACCACTTGGTCTCCCAGCCCATCAGCCATCCAATATCTATTCGATTGGTAAGCTTTACTATCCTTTTCTTTATTTTTGTTTTCCTAACATTGGGAAGAGATTTCCCACAATTGTCCATTCTCATTTGCACCAGTCTGCTCCTCAGACTCGTCTTCGACACACACTGTATACATGTCTACATCATACTTCTTATCATAATCCACATTACTCACTGCAATGTGCCTAGCTGTATTAGTCTTCATCATAACTAGTACAGTCACTCTTCTTGTCAAAATCTATACCTGTATACACATACTATTCGTATCAACTTCCTTGTAAAGACCTTGTTCAACGTTCATTAACACACTCTTACATAGCTCTGCTTTTCCTACCAGTTCATGGTCTTTCAACCATTCAGCCATCTTAAACTATCTAAACAACCTCCCTTTGAGATTCTTGCTCATTTTAACATTCCGTCACAACTCTCTACCGCCTCCTTTCCGTCGCCAGGCGGTTTTTACTTGAAGAACTACCCCTTTGGAGTTCTACTTTACTACCAGTACCCCAGAACTTGGAATTAATGTCACTTACAAGGCGGTACTTTTTATAGTCTTGTACCGTGGTAGGATATCTATTTCTCTGGTTGCTAGTAATCTTTAGCATCAAGCACAGTACAAACATAAAGAAGCCACCTCCAAACAAGACAATTCCAGACACACAGTCAAGGTCTACAAAGAACAAATTGCCACTACAGGTGATTACATTCATACTGTTCTGCAGACTGGAGTCTATGGGACCCAGCTTGGGGCAGTCCAACGGCTAATGCCATGGGCACGTGAGACGGCTGAAACAGTTTGTAAGAATCAGAGGGTTCTTACTTACCGCAGTTTTGTACTTTCACTGATCCTTTCATTAACAGTGAGCGTCCAGTTAAACTGGTCCATTGTGAGTCCCGGGTTTCGGCACCAACAAAATGTCGGAGTAGCCTGGGTTTGGGAGAGCTAAAGGCACACTTAGAATCCAGCCTCAAAGTCCAAATCTGTCAACGATGCATCGGAGAGTAGACACAGACATGGAAGTACACCTCAGTATCACACATGTGGCATGCTCTACTGCTTAAAGAGGCTCTGTCACCAGATTATAAGTTCCCTATCTTGTACATGATGTGGTCGGCACTGTAATGTAGATTACAGCAGTGTTTTTAATTAGAAAAACAATCATTTTTGACGGAGTTATGACCTATATTAGCTTTATGCTAATGGGTTTCTTAATGGAAAACTGGGCGTGTTTTACTTTTTGACCAAGTGCGCTTTGTGGAGAGAAGTGTATGACGCTGACCAATCGGCGTCATACACTTCTCCCCATTCATTTACACTGCAGATAGCGATATAGCTATATCGCTATGTGCAGCCACATAAACACATTATAACGTTACTGCAGTGTCCTGACAATGAATATACATTTTCTAAATAAAAAAACACTGCTGTAATCTACATTACAGCACCGATCACATCATGTACAAGATAGGGCACTTATAATGTGGTGAAAGAGCCTCTTTAAGGCCTTATGTTGTTTATTTATACAGGACAGGATGCCAAAGAGAGAGAACATACAAAAGCCAATAGGAAACACACACGATTACAAGTATAGCCTCATTGCAGAGGTAGCTTAACCAATTAGGTCTAAGATCACTTATGGTATATGCATATATTACAAAACATGAAGCTTATCTATATATAGCATCGGAAATGGCTGTTGCACATAAGGAACAATTATTAACTTCTTATCTTACTCTCATATTAGCTAGCTACTGAGTAACCATGTGTCCACTTGGCTATCAAACCCTACATTAAATATAGCGTAGAGCAGGACGTAACACGAGCACTAACACGTTACATTCATTGTCCAGGCATATATACAACAGGGGGCAGTGCCCTGCATTGCTGACAAGATCTGGATAGGGAGGTTAAAACTTTAGGGAGGAGAGCCAGCTCACTGCTACACATATTACAAAGCACTCACTACAGTATATTACACATAAGGGTTAGATAATATCCACAATACTTATTGCTGTTATTGCTCTGCCTTACATAGTGGACAATATTTTGTACAGGTGTATTTTTTTATTTACAACTTATTACAGTGACGATGTAAAGGTGACTTGGGTGTTAAGTGACTGACAATATAATTTTTTGGACATTATTTTAACAAAATCTGTAAAAGTTACAATTTTTTTTTTTTTCCAATTAAAGTTTTTATTTTTTGAGAAAAAAAACAAAACATGAGCGTTTACAACAATCCTCACACCCTTAATCCAAAGGATAATGAGGTACATCATTAGTACAGAATTACAGAAGAACAATAAGAAACAAACAGACAGTAAAAAGGAAACCGTGACTGTTGAAGAGAAAAGGAGTGTAAATGTTATACATATCTATTGAGTGTCAAACAGATATTATGGCTAACAGAATGTGCAAACATTATTAGGTCTAAATCCTATATGCAGAGAGACAGAAACTATACTTCCCAGAATCGAAAAACAAATATAATGGAAATATCTCAGCAGACAGATACCACAGGAGCTTGCGAGCGTATATCAGGAAGTTGGTCTACAAAGTCTGACCAAAGAGACCAACGTAAGGCAAAGGCAGAGTATCGGAAGGTTCGTATTGCCAACATTTTTTCCATTAACCAATCCAAGCGCACCTGGTTAGTGAGTTCCTGAAGAACCAGAGGTGACGGGGACTTCCAGGATCTAGCTATTATAATTCTAGTCGCCATTATTATATGTCCCACAATCGTCCTCATGGATTGCGGGATGTCCATAATGCCTATGAAGCATAGAGACGGGAGGAATGTGCAGCGAGTAACGTTAGATATTAAGGAAAAAGACACCTTCCAAAATTCAGATACCCGCGGGCAACTCCACCAAGCATGAAGGAAATCGCCCCTCTCACCACAGTTACGCCAACATAGTGGAGAATAGGATGGGTTAAACCTGGAGATTTGTGCAGGCGTTTTATACCATCTCATCATAATTTTTAAAGCAGTTTCCCAATGTGATGAACTATGAGAGGCTTGTTTTGAGCCTCTGATGGCCTGCATCCATTCTTCCATTGAGACAGTAGTATTGAGCTCCTCTTCCCACACCAAAAAATGACCAGGTTTCAAAGAGAGTTGAGGTCTATGGAGAGCAGTATAAAAAAAGGAAATACCTTTTAGTTGATGGGCTGAGCTGTTATAGTAATCGAAGGCTGCTTTGGGAATAGTCGGAGAGTCAGGAGACCAGGACTGTAAAAGATGTCGGATCTGGAGGAATTTATAAAAGTCCTGATTCGCGATGCCATATGTATTCCTGAGATGTTGGAAAGAAACGAGACCTGTGGAGTCCAGGAGAAGATTTATCTGGGAGATGCCCACTTCTTCCCATCCTTGGAAGGATATGTCCGGAATCTTAATGGATAGGTATTTGAGCGGTAAAAATTTCAACAATTTGTAATCCTCGATAGGTGTACATTTGTGCAGAAATTTCCAAGCTGCCATAGAAGCAGCTATTGTAGAGAAGCGGGTTGAGAAACTCATTGGGTTCTGTTCACTGGAGCGTAACAATGAGATGAGAGGTACCCTGGCTAGATCTCTTTCAATGGCAACCCACCTTAGATCTGAGTTATTATTCCACCAATGTCGAAGATGGGAGAGAATGGAAGCGACATAGTATTTCCTCACATCTGGGACCCCCATCCCTCCACCAGAACAAGGTCGAACCATGGTGGAGGCGCGAATCCTAGGCTTTCTGCCCGCCCAAATAAAATTGGTAAGTAAACGTTGCAACTTTTGTAAAAAGATGACAGGAACAGGTATAACAACTGCCCGGAAAACATACAAAATAATAGGAAGTATCATCATTTTAACAATAGCCGTACGACCAGCCCAGGAGATCATAGGTTTAGAAAAGGTGCCAAGAAGATGAGATATCTTGGGAAGAAGGGGAAGATAGTTCCTAGCATACATTTGAGAGCTGGGACTCGTCAAGGATATACCCAAATATGTCAGGGAGCCGTCCTGCCATGAATATGGTAATTGAGAAGCAAGTAACGTACAGGTCGCTATACCAATGATCTATACCAATGTTCAGGATTTGAGATTTGGTGTCATTAACTTTATAATATGAGATTTTGCAGAATTCTGCGAGAACTAGTTGCAATGACGGCAAGGAAGAGAGGGGCTGCGTGCAAGATATAAGGACATCGTCAGCATATAAACCTATTTTGTGGGTATATTGGTTTACCTGAATACCATGAATACTTGCAGTTGAACAAATTTTTTCGGCCAGAGGCTCCATGACCATAGCAAAAATTATCGGAGATAAAGGACACCCCTGACGAGTCCCGTTGGTGATGTTAAAGGTATCGGAAAGAAAGCCTGAGGACAAAACCCTAGCCGATTGTAATGGTGGGGGGGGTAGGGAAACGGACAAGTGAGCCCTAATCTACCCGCCACTCTGTCCCTGCCTACTTGCAACGACCCGCCCTAGGCGACGGGGTACAACTGGGCGGCGGTCCCTGCGCTCAGTAAGTGCATGACAAACACGACAAACAAACAAGGGAATACAAGCAAGGGAAATGGGCAGTTGCTCGCGGAAACACCGTGAGCAACAGAGTAGTGAACGAGCCGAGTCAAGCCAGGAGAGTGCGAGGTACAAAGCGAAAAGCAGAAGAGTAGTCGGTAAGCCGGGGTCTGTATGGAGCAGGATCAAAAGGTAGCAGGAGCTGTAGCTGGGCCAGGAAACCTCAAGGAAAGAATTCACAAGCACAGATGGACAGGAAGAGCAGGCTTAAATAGACCGAGGGCGGGAGCTAGCTGAGTCTGGCCAGGTTGCGATAGGCTCTCCCACTCCTAAGCCTGCCAGCCTGAGTGGAGGAAGCTGGTGTCTGTCTCAGGGATGTACACTCAGGTGTTGACTGATTAATTCTGGGAATTAACCCCGAAGCAGTGCCTGGCAGATCCTTTACAGTACCCCCCCTTTTATGAGGGGCCACCGGACCCTTTCTAAGTGGACCTGGCTTACTGGGGAAACGCAGGTGGAACCTCCTGACCAATACCCCAGCGTGAACATCCCGGGCGGGTACCCAAGTCCTCTCCTCGGGCCCGTATCCTCTCCAATGGACCAGGTACTGGAGGGAGCCTTGGACCATCTTGCTGTCCACGATCCTGGCCACCTCAAATTCCACCCCCTCAGGGGTGAGGACGGGAACAGGAGGTTTCCTCGAGGGGGCCAAGGACGGGGAGCAGCGTTTCAGGAGGGAGGCATGAAACACGTTGTGTATACGAAAAGACGGGGGTAACTCCAGCCGGAAAGAGACAGGACTGAGGACCTCAATGACCTTATACGGCCCAATAAACCGGGGAGCAAACTTTTTGGACGGAACCTTGAGACGCAAGTTCCTGGATGACAACCACACCAGATCCCCGACCACAAACAGGGGGTTAGCAGAACGTCTTCTATCGGCCTGAGCCTTCTGTATGCTCTGGGACGCCTCTAGGTTCTTCTGAACCTGGGCCCAGACTGTGCACAGATCCCGATGAACGACCTCCACCTCGGGATTGTTGGAACAACCAGGTGAAACGGAGGAGAACCGTGGATTAAACCCAAAATTACAGAAAAAGGGAGAGACCCCTGACGAGTTACTGACCCGGTTATTAAGGGAAAATTCGGCGAGGGGAATGAAAGAAACCCAATCAAATTGACAGTCAGAGACAAAACATCTTAAGTATTGTTCTAGAGACTGATTAGTCCTCTCCGTTTGGCCATTGGTTTCAGGATGGAAAGCAGAGGAGAAGGACAGATCAATCCCCAACTTATTACAGAAGGCTCTCCAAAACAATGAAACAAATTGTACCCCTCTGTCAGAAACAATATTGACGGGGACCCCATGGAGACGCAGGATGTGTTTGATAAACAAGGTAGCCAACGTCTTGGCGTTGGGTAGTTTCTTGAGGGGCACAAAGTGGCACATTTTACTGAAGCGGTCTACCACCACCCACACCACCGACTTGCCTTGGGATGGAGGCAAATCGGTGATAAAATCCATGGAGATATGTGTCCAAGGTCTCTGGGGAATGGGCAACGAACGCAGTAAGCCCGCTGGTCGGGACCTGGGAGTCTTGGACCTGGCACAAACCTCACAGGCGGCGACGTAGGCCTTAACGTCTTTAGGCAAACCAGGCCACCAATAATTTCTGGTAATGAGGTGTTTGGTACCCAGGATGCCTGGATGGCCAGATAGTGCGGAGTCGTGATTTTCCCTAAGTACCCTTAGCCGGAATTGCAGGGGAACAAACAGCTTGTTCTCAGGAAGGTTCCCAGGAGCTGAACCTTGATCAGCAGCAATTTCAGAGACTAAATCGGACTCGATAGAGGAAATGACTATACCTGGAGGCAAAATACAAACAGGATCTTCCTCCGAAGGAGGGCTGGCCATGAAGCTACGCGACAGTGCATCCGCCTTAATATTTTTAGACCCGGCCCTATAGGTAACCAAAAAATTGAATCTGGTAAAAAACAACGCCCATCGAGCTTGTCTCGGGTTTAGCCTCCGGGCAGATTCTAGGAAAACCAGATTCTTGTGGTCGGTAAGGACCGTTACCTGGTGCCTAGCCCCCTCCAGGAAGTGGCGCCACTCTTCAAATGCCCATTTAATGGCTAAAAGTTCGCGGTTGCCAATATCATAGTTACACTCCGTGGGCGAAAACTTCCTAGAAAAGTAAGCACAGGGGCGGAGATGGGTGAGGGAGCTGGTACCCTGGGACAAGACGGCCCCCACTCCCACCTCGGACGCGTCAACCTCCACAATAAATGGCTCCCTTTGGTTGGGCTGAACCAGCACGGGGGCCGAGATAAAGCACTTCTTGAGGGTCTCAAAAGCCTGGACGGCCTCAGGGGGCCAATGGAGGACATCAGCACCCTTGCGAGTGAGGTCCGTAAGAGGCTTAGCGACGACCGAGAAGTTAGCAATAAATCTCCTGTAATAGTTAGCGAACCCCAAAAAACACTGTAGCGCTTTCAGGGAGGCAGGTTGGACCCATTCAGCCACAGCCTGAACCTTGGCAGGGTCCATGCGGAATTCATGAGGAGTGAGGATTTGACCTAAAAATGGTATCTCCTGTACCCCAAATACACATTTTTCGATTTTGGCAAACAGTTTGTTTTCTCGAAGGACCTGGAGCACTTTCCTGACATGCTCTATGTGGGAGGACCAGTCCCTGGAAAACACCAATATGTCATCAAGGTACACTACAAGAAATATCCCCAGGTAATTTCTCAAAATCTCATTTATGAAGTTCTGGAAGACCGCAGGGGCATTGCACAACCCAAAGGGCATGACGAGGTATTCGAAATGGCCTTCGGGCGTGTTAAACGCAGTCTTCCACTCATCCCCCTCTTTGATGCGAATAAGGTTATACGCCCCCCGTAGATCCAATTTAGAGAACCATTGGGCCCCCTGAACCTGATTAAAGAGATCAGGAATCAAAGGAAGGGGATACTGGTTCCTTACCGTGACCTTATTCAGGCCACGGTAGTCAATGCATGGCCTAAGACCCCCATCCTTCTTCCCTACGAAGAAGAAGCCAGCACCTACCGGAGAAGAAGAGGGACGAATGTAACCCTTGGCCAGGGATTCCTGGATATACTCCCTCATGGCTTCACGTTCGGGACAAGAAAGGTTAAATATCCTACCCTTAGGAAGCTTAGCTCCTGGTACCAATTCGATAGCGCAATCGTATTCTCTATGAGGCGGTAATACTTCGGAGGCCTCTTTAGAGAAAACATCAGCGAAGTCCTGAACAAACTCGGGTAGCGTATTCACCTCCTTAGGGGGAGAAATAGAATTAACAGAAAAACATGACGTACAACATTCATTACCCCATTTGGTTAGCTCCCCAGTATTCCAGTCAAACGTAGGATTATGCAACTGCAACCAGGGAAGACCTAGAACCAAATCGTACGATAATCCCTGCATCAATAGTACAGAGCATTGCTCCAAATGCATGGAGCCAACAAGGAGTTCAAAAACAGGGGTATGCTGTGTAAAATAACCATTAGCAAGAGGAGTGGAGTCGATACCCACTACCGGAACAGGTTTAGGCAAATCAATCAGAGGCATAGCGAGAGACATAGCAAATTCCACAGACATGATATTAGTAGAGGACCCTGAATCCACGAAGGCACTGCCGGTAGCAGACCTACCACCAAAAGAGACCTGAAAGGGAAGCAATATCTTAGTACGTTTCATATTTACGGGAAATACCTGTGCGCCCAAGTGACCTCCCCGATGATCACTTAGACGCGGGAGCTCTCTGACAGCATTCTTACGCTTGGGACAGTTGTTTACTTGATGCTTGACATCCCCACAGTAGAAGCAGAGACCATTCTTCCTGCGGAATTCTCTACGTTGTTGAGGGGACACGGAGGCCCCGAGTTGCATAGGTATTTCTGAGTCTTTAGGGGAGAAACGAAGCAACGGGACTTCGGGAGGCATCATGGGGGAGTCGGAGGAAAAAACACATAAACGTTCACGTTGTCGTTCCCTGAGACGTCGGTCAAGTCGTACCACTAAAGCCATAACCTGGTCTAAGGAGTCAGAAGAGGGATAACTAACTAGCAGGTCTTTCAGGGCATTCGACAGACCCAACCTAAACTGGCACCTTAAGGCAGGGTCATTCCACCGAGAAGCTACGCACCACTTCCTAAAGTCAGAGCAATACTCCTCAACAGGTCTCTTACCCTGACGTAAGATCACCAGCTGACTCTCGGCAAAGGCAGTTCTGTCAGTCTCGTCATAAATAAGTCCGAGGGCAGAAAAGAAACAATCAACGGAGGAAAGTTCAGGGGCGCCAGGAGCCAAGGAGAAGGCCCACTCTTGGGGCCCTTCCTGGAGCCGGGACATAATTATACCCACCCGCTGGCTCTCAGAACCTGAGGAGTGAGGCTTTAAGCGAAAGTAAAGCCTACAACTCTCCCGAAAGGAGAGAAAAGCCCTCCGGTCACCTGAGAACCGGTCGGGCAACTTGAGGTGGGGTTCAAGGGGTGCGGTGAGGGGAACTACCAAGGTAGCATCAGGCTGGTTGACCCTCTGAGCCAGGGCCTGGACCTGTAGGGAGAGACCCTGCATTTGCTGAGCCAGGGTTTCACGGGGTTCCATAATGGTGTCAGGGACCAGGGTAGACTAGGTATAGGGCTTGTGAATTTGTACTGGTGGGGGGGGGTAGGGAAACGGACAAGTGAGCCCTAATCTACCCGCCACTCTGTCCCTGCCTACTTGCAACGACCCGCCCTAGGCGACGGGGTACAACTGGGCGGCGGTCCCTGCGCTCAGTAAGTGCATGACAAACACGACAAACAAACAAGGGAATACAAGCAAGGGAAATGGGCAGTTGCTCGCGGAAACACCGTGAGCAACAGAGTAGTGAACGAGCCGAGTCAAGCCAGGAGAGTGCGAGGTACAAAGCGAAAAGCAGAAGAGTAGTCGGTAAGCCGGGGTCTGTATGGAGCAGGATCAAAAGGTAGCAGGAGCTGTAGCTGGGCCAGGAAACCTCAAGGAAAGAATTCACAAGCACAGATGGACAGGAAGAGCAGGCTTAAATAGACCGAGGGCGGGAGCTAGCTGAGTCTGGCCAGGTTGCGATAGGCTCTCCCACTCCTAAGCCTGCCAGCCTGAGTGGAGGAAGCTGGTGTCTGTCTCAGGGATGTACACTCAGGTGTTGACTGATTAATTCTGGGAATTAACCCCGAAGCAGTGCCTGGCAGATCCTTTACACCGATGGTGAGGAGTAAAGAGCCAATATAGCCGATTTAATACCCCCACTAAAGCCAAATTTATCTAATATTTGTGACAAATAGCCCCAGTGGACCCTGTCAAATGCCTTCTCCGCATCCAAAGCGAGAAGTAGAGAAGGCGTCTGAGAGGCCTCCACCTTTTGAATTAGGTTCAAAAATCTTCGGGTCCCATCAGGGGCCTGCCTACCAGACACAAAACCAACTTGGTCAGGATTAATTAGTTGTGGAATGACATGTAGAAGCCTATCAGCCAATAATTTCCCATAAATTTTGAGATCTGAGTTTAGGAGAGAAATAGGGCGGAAATTAGCAGGGGTTATCGGATCCTTTCCTGGTTTCGGTAAAGTCACTATGGTGGCAGCGAGCATTTCTTTTGGGAAGTTTCCATCTATCCTGGCCCTATTAAACACCTGAACTAAATGTGGAGTTAATATAGACGAATAGTATTTATAGTATGAGTTGGAGTACCCATCAGGACCCGGGGCCTTATGTGGTTTGAGGGAGGAAATACATTTAGAGACTTCCTGGCTAGTAAAGGCGGAAGATAATTTCTCCACCTGTTCCGAGGAAAGCGTAGGGAGGGAAATGGAATTTAGAAATGATTGTATACCTGTATTAGTTGGCTGTGTCAGGTTGTCGTCGAGATTAAGATTATAAAGGGAGGAATAGTATGAGTGAAATTGTTTAGCAATTAACCCCTTCACGACCAGCCCACGTAGATTAACGGGCTGCCGTGCTGGGCTTTTCTCCTGCAGCCCGTTAATTCACGTGGTGCCAGAACAGAGTGCACAGCGCTCTCCTTGTGCTCTGAATCTCTCAGCACACGCTGCTACTCGCAGCCTAAGTGCTGAGAGAAGACATCAGGACCGGATTGGTGTCGGTCCTGATGACGTGATCACCATGATAAAGCTATCATGGTGTTCACAGCAAAGTTTGTTGCAGCAACAAACTTTCTGTGCTGTTCGTTACAATGTTTCTCCTCCCTCCCTGTCAGATCGTTCTGAGACAGTGGGGGAGAAGAAGCTGTGCCGAGCAGCTGCTGTGTGTCTCCTATAAAGACACACCGACTGTAAAAACACACAAATAACACCTCCACATAGATAGCTTAGTGTAGGCAGCTAGTTATAGTTTAGGTAGATAGTACTCAGACTAGGACAATTAATTAGTAATCAATTAGGGCTTATAATGTGTGTGTGTGTGTGTGTGTGTGTGTGTGTGTGTATGTGTGTGTGTGTATATATATATATATATATATATATATATATACACACACACACGTAATATATATTATATATAGACATATATTTGAAATTTGTTAATACTAAAAATTAATAATTAGGGATGTTATATATCTATTACATCATATAGATATATACGTACATGTAATATATACGTATACACACATATACTTATATAAATCTCTTCATATATTTTACACGTCAAAAAATTTAATTGTATGTAAATTCTAAATACATTGATTCATTGTTAGGCTGTGTTCACACTGAGTTTTTTTGCAGGAGGAAAATTCCTCTTGCAAAAACTGCTCCAGACGTTTTTTGCACAGTGGTTTGACAAAAACTCGCCAAAACACTCGTCGAGGTGTATTTTTTACCCTTCTGACTGATTGAAATGGGGTTTTGGAGGCGGAAACCGCCTCAAGATAGGTCATGTCGCTTCTTTTTACCGCGATGCGTTTTTTTTGCTCACGGTAAAAAAGCTAGTCCAACTCCCATTGAAATCAATGGGAGATATTTTTGGGCGGTTTTTGACGAGTTTTGCGGAGCGGTTTCCGCGCCGAAAAACTCGTAAAAAAACTCTGTGTGAACAGGGCCTTAGGGTTGTTCATAAATTTATTGATCAATGGATTAGTGGACTTTTTCTTTGTTACTTTTATTAAAACTGTTACAAAAAATAAGTAAAAAAAAAAATACGAAAATAATGGCATGCAAGTTATATACCACTGAAGAGGCATTTGCTCTCTTGGATTCTGATAGTGAATGGGGTCACTTTTGGGGGGTTTCTGCTGTTTTGGTCCCTCCAGGGCGTTGCAAATGGGACATAGCACCGAAAACCATTATAGCAAAATTTGAGCTCCAAAACCCAAATGGCGCTCCTTCCCTTCTGAGGGCTGTAATGCGTTCAAATATAAGTTTATGACCACATATGGGGTATTGCCGTAATCAGGATAAATTTCTTTACAAATGTTGGGGTGCTTTTTCTCCTTTATTCCTTGCAAAAATTAAAAATGTCTATGTTTCTTCAGAAGAAATGTATATTTTAATTTTCACAGACTAACGCCAATAAATTCAGCCAAAAACCTGTGGGGTTAAAATGCTCACTATACAACTAGATAGATTCCTTGAGGGGTGTAGTTTCCAAAATGGGGTCACTTTTTGGGGGTTTCCACTGTTTTGGCACCACAAGACCTCTTCAAACCAGACTTAGAGCCTAAAATATATTGTAACAAAAAGGAGGCTTCAAAATCCACTAGGTGCTCCTTTGCTTCTGAGGCCGGTGCTTCAGTCCATTAGGACACTAGAGCCACATGTGGGATATTTCTAAAAACTGCAGAATCTGGGCAATAGGTATTGAGTTGCGTTTCTCTGGTAAAACCTTCTGTGTTACAGATATTTTTCTATTACAAATGAATTTCTGCAAAAAAAATTACATTTGTAAATCACACCTCTACATTGCTTTAATTCCTGTGAAATGCCTAAAGGGTTAAGAAACTTTCTGAATGCTATTTTGAGTACTTTGAGGGGTGAAGTTTTTAAAATGGGGTGATTTATGGGGAGTTTCTAGTATATAAGGCCCTCAAAGCCACTTCAGAACTGAACTGGTCCATGAAAAAATAGGTTTTGGAAATTTCTTGAAAATGTGAGAAATTGCTGCTAAAGATCTAAGCCGTGTAACGTCCTAGAAAAATAAAAGGACGTTCAAAAAATGATGCAAACATAAAGTAGACATATGGGGAATGTTAACTAGTAACTATTGTGTGTGGTATTAATATCTGTTTTACAAGCAGATACATTCAAATTTAGAAAAATGCAATTTTTTGCAAATTTTCTCAAAATTTTGGTGTTTTTTATAAATAAATACAGAATTTATCGACCAAATTTTTTCACAGACGTAAAGTACAATATGTCACGAGAAAACAATCTCAGAATCGCTTGGATAGGTAAAAGCATTCCCAAGCTATTACCACATAAAGTGACACATGTCAGATTTGAAAAAAATCGCCTGCGTCCACAAGGCCAAAACAGGCTGTGTCCTGAAGGGGTTAATCTAGGGTCAAGAATCTTATTATTTTGGGCATCCTTCAGAAACGCTATACGGGATCTAGATGATATCTGTCTAATTTTTTTAGCAAGTAGTGCTCCCACCCTATTATTATGGACATAGGACTGAAGTTGTGGCTTTTTAAGGGTTCTATCATACTGGGAGGTAAGTAACGATTGGAGCTGTAACCTAATACTACGGAGTTCCGAAATGAGAATTGGATTAGGAGATGCTTTATTCTTGGATTCCAAGTCCGTTATTGAGGAGCACAAGTCATAAATCTCTTTTTCCCTTTTCCTTTTTGCAGCTGAACCTGCTTTAATAAGCATACCGCGCATGAATGCCTTATGGGCATTCCATAAGGTATGAGGGTTCTGAACCGAACCCACATTATCTAGAAAAAAATTGGACAAATCGGTTTTCAAGGATTGTTTGTGATCAGGGTGTTGGAGGATGTAATCGTTCAATCTCCATTGAGAAGGAGGAGGAGAAGTGAAAGATTCTTGCAGGGACAATGATATGGGTGCGTGGTCTGACCAGGTAATGGTGCCTATGGCGGAAGACTGGGACTGGATAAGGGCCCTGTTAGAAACCAAGAAAAGGTCAATCCTAGAGTAGGATTTATGAGGGGCAGAGAAAAAAGTATAATCCCTTTCTCCACCGTGCTGACACCTCCAAACATCATACAAGCCCTCGTCATGTAGAAGTGGAGCAATTAGTGGGGGGTTTCTTAAACATGAGGTAGTGTCAAAGCGGAGTCAAGCACTAAATTGAAACCACCCCCTATAATTAGAAGGCCCTGAGCAAATGACTTAATTTTAGGGAGCAGGGATCTAAAGTAGGGGCCCTGTCGCTTATTGGGGAGGTAAACATTGAAAAATGTGTACAAAATATTGTTGATTTCACAATTTATGCCTAGGAAACGACCCTGAGGATCCAGAAGAGTAGACTTAAGGGTAAACGCCACTGAGTCTCTGATAGCAATGAGAACACCTTTACGCTTAGCTGGACATGAGGCCATGAAAATATGTGGAAATCGTTTATGTGTAAATTGGGGAGTTTTATCTATATGGAAATGTGTCTCCTGAGCAAGAACAACATCACAATTCAACCCTTTAGCCTCCCGCCAAAACATACTACGCTTGAAGGGGCTGTTTAGCCCCTTAACGTTAATAGATGATATTTTCAGAACCATTAGCGTTCCAAATAAAGTTACGACATGAAAGATGGCTCAGTGTCAGCACGGTGGAGCATATAGGGACACACAGATCAGAGTTACAACAACAGTATTGCAGACATTTTACTATGTGAGAGAGAGTTGCAGCAGTCACAGTATAGAACCAGGAACAAAAGCAACATAACAATAACATAACAGCATTAACACATGCAACAGTAGATACCGCGCGTATGCGCACTATGGACTCCGGGGGGGGGGGGGGGGGGGGAGACAAGACACCAAATTTTTGGTAGGAAAAACATGGATGTCCAAAAAGCGTAATACAAAAAAAAAACAACAAGAAAATAATGGACACTATCTTGTATCAGAATACAATATGGGTGAGTGCAAAATCAATATCGGCATCTTACCACCCTTCATGTGGGGGATCGTCTAGGTTTAGCAGGAAGCCAGTCAGGAGAAAGTCTAGGTGGAGAACGACCCTCAGGTGGCGGGTCGTATCCCGGATGAAGGATATGCCATTTTTGCAGCAAAGACATGCCCTCCTCCACCGAGGGGACGACATGGGATGAGCCTTTGTAAGAAATTATTAGTTTGGTGGGGAATCCCCAGCGGTACTTGATATTGTTGTCCCGTAGGGGCTTGGTAACTGGTTGGAGAATCCTGCGTGCTTGCAACGTGGCGGCAGACAAATCCGGAAATATGGAAATGGAGGAATACGGAGTAGAAAAACGGCCGAGTTTCCTGGATGTGAACATAATAAGTTCCTTAATATGATAAAAGTGAACTCTAACCAGAGAGTCTCTAGGGGCCGAGTCCGGAGCTTGTTTGGGCTTAGGCAGCCTATGAGCACGATCTATTGTCAAGTCCAGTTCTGAGAGCGTTGGCACTATGGAGAGAAACAATAATTTGATATATTTTGCGAGATCCGATGGAGGGACCTCCTCCGAGATGCCCCGTATTTTTAAATTGTTCCTCCGTGATCTGTACTCCGCGTCCGTAGTTTTGGTCTTGAGCCACTTTACATCGTCAGCCAAAGCAAGGTGTGCATCAACCAGTTCGTTATGGGCAGCAGAATATTCTTCCATCTTTCTTTCCAAGTGATCCGTTCTTTCACCTAGAATATTCACGTTAGATTGCAACTTGCGGATCATGGAAGACATACTAGTGGTAATCCCATTTTGCAGAAGAACGAGCATATCCTTGAGGGTATCCACCGTAATGGGTTCTCCAGATGATGGAAAGAGAGCTATATTATATTGCGGGTTTAAAAGGGTCGAGGACAATGATGTGTCCCCCTCAGGACTGCTTCTTTTTTGTGCAGGTTCCATGGATTTGGGAGAAGCCGGGGAAGAGGCAGCAACTCTACGTTTGTGTCCATCTGGGTTCGGATCAGGCGCCCCCGGGAGGACCTGAGCGACCGAAGACTGGGCTTGTAAACTCAATGGGGAAGGCAACTCCACATTATGTAACGGTGAAGATGAAGATTCCTCCAAATCAGGGGCTGAAGAGCCGAAAAATTCTGTCATTTTTCTGGGAGCAGTCGATTTCCCCCTTTTTTTTGCCATGGTAGCTGACTGTGAAGAAGCTAGAAAGAACTTCACCAAAAGGAGGGATCGTGTCAGTAGATACTGCTAATTCCGATTGTATTCCCACCTTGACACCTCTTGTGCTGAGCTATGTTAGCTCCTGGAACTGGAGAAAACCAGGCAACTTCCCCCAGTAGATAAAATGAGTCACTCACCCCTTCACAGGCTGTGGAGAACCCAGCAGGAGGTGAGATAAGTGAAACCTGACAGATTTATCTTCAGCAGTCTTGGCGTCCCTGCTCTATGTAACTTGAGCCAGAGGGGGGATGGGCGAGAGGCAGCTTCTGTGCACAGTGCAGCTAGATAACAGTCCTCACTACAGCACGAGGAGAGCCCTCTGCAGAGGGAGACACAGAGGGAGACACAGAGGGAGACACAGAGGGAGACACAGAGGCTGCGATCTCTAAGCAGCTGACAGGCGGCATGCAGACGAGCACAGCCTAGGAGAGAGCAGGACCTGGCTAGTGTTTCCTCTCACCTCGTGGCAGATCGTCTTGTGGATGACGTCGCTGGAAGAAGAGTCAAGTTTGAGATCCCGGCACAGTGAGTAAACTTGTGGGGAAACTTCCCAATGTATGCTCTGGTCCAGCCTCAAACCCCAGCAGGTATCTTAGTCGGACAATGGAGGAGATAGTGTCGCTATGAGCTGATTTAAGCTGCTACGATGCAGGAGAGCAGAGATCAAGCAGCCATTAGTCTCAGCGGTCAGACTCCGCCCCCCGTAAAAGTTACAATTTATCTGTTCGACCTTACACTTATTTCTTTCCCTTTTCCTTTTGTTTATGAGTAAGAAAAAAAAAGGCCAATAGCAACCAGAGTTCATTTCTTAAACTGCTCTGGAAAAATTAAAGCTGTGCTGTAATTGGTTGCAATCGGCAACAAGGCCAGTTTTTGCTTTAGACAGTTTTAATAATTTAAGGCCATGTATTTTTATTGTAGTGCATTTTTACACTGAACCAGGGCATATCAAATGGTGTCACCTAGAGTATTAACTTGACAAAAAAAAAAAATATTAAGGTGATATAGAAGCTTGCTCACCTGATGTGTTGTACAGAGGAACAAAACTCCTGTCAGACATAATGTATGGAAAGTATTACTGCTGCTGATCCACCTCTAGATTTCCACTCAGATACCAGTAATAGTTGAGTTTACCATGTGTAGGAGTTTTACGCCAAGGAAAATAGGAGTCACTGGTACTGGCACTGCTTGATCTCAAGATTCATTCATGACCAATTAAAAAATGAGGGGAGGATATTACTATAGATCTTTACAGTAAATTTAAAGCATACCTGCCGTTTTAGGTGACTTTTTAGAATAAGCTTCATAGGTGCTTGTATAAGGAATAACACTATTTCTGGCCATTATATGACTAGTATTCTGCATTTTTTAGCAGTTTTTTCCTTTGCAGATTCTACCTCTAATTCTCAATTTTCTCTGGAACCTAATGTCTCCCATAAATTGCACACATAAAGAAGAGGAGAATCCTGTTCTCCTATCTATATCTATCACATATATGGAACCTGCAGCAGCATAGAGGAGATTATACAGGAGCAATGAGCAGTGTATCTGTGAGTCCAGCACTAAGGTGAGATATAACACTATAGCTAGATTGAAAAAACTATTTTAATTTTTGATGCCTAATTCTAATAAAATATATTAAACACTTAGATTAATGCCTTGATGGTTGTAGTTTCCAAAATTAAGTCACTTCTCAGGAGATGCCGCTGTACTGGTACCTCAGGGGCTTCGTATATGCAACATGTCACCTAAAATCCAATCCAGCAAAATCTGCATACCAAATAGTGTTATTTCCCTTCTGAGCCCTGCCATGTGTCCAAACTGCAGTTTACGGAAAAAAATTCCACATTTTATTGAAATAAGGCAGATTTTCATTTTCACAGCCCATTTGAAATAAAATCATCACAAAACATGTGGGGTCAAAATGAACACTTTACCCCTAGATGAATTCCTTGAGGGGTGTAGTTTCCAAATGGAGTCACTTTTGTTGATTTCCACAGTTTTGTTTCATTAGGGGAATTGCAAATGCGTTATGGCATCCAAAAACAAATCAAGCAAAATTGAAGCTCCAAAAGTCAAATTATACGCCTTTCTTTCTAAGCCCTGCCCTGTGTCCAAACAGCAGTTTATGACCACATATGGGGTATTGCTGTACTTGGGAGAAATTTTCTTTACAAATGTTGGTGTGCTTTTTCTACTTTATTCTTGTGCAAATTAAAAAAGCCCTACATTTTACTGGAAACATTTAGATTTTAATTTTTATGGCCCAATTGTAATGAAATCTATGAAACACTACACCCCTAAATGAATTAATTGAGGGGTGTAGTTTTCCAAATGGGGCCTTTTGGGGGTGTTTCTTGTGCTTTGGAACCACAAGACCTCTTCAAACCTTACATGGTGCCTAAAATATATTATAGTAAGTCAAAATCCACTTCTTCATTTCAGTGGCTTGTATTTCAATCAAGCAGGACACTAGGGCAACATATAAGATATTTCTAAAAACTACAGAATCTGGGCAGTAAATATAAGGCCGGGTGCACACGGAGTGCAGGCAGAGGAAAATCTGCCTCAAACTTCAAAATGGAATTTTCGCCCGCGGCCATTGAGCGCCGCGGGCATAAAATGCTGCGAAATACGCTTTCTCTGCCTCCCATTGATGTCAATGGGAGGTCAGAGGCATGTCCCTTCTTTCCGGCTCGCGGGAGAAAACTGCCCCCACCTCCCATTGAAATCAATGGGATGCATTTTCGGCCGTTTTTTGGCGAGTTTTGCGGAGCGGTTTCCGCGTCAAAAAAACTCAGTGTGAACATACCCTTAAGGTGTTTTTTCTGTTAACGCCTGCTGTGTTACAGAAACATTGATAAAAATTGCATTTCTGACAAAAAATTAAACCTGTAACTTTCACCTCTACTTTGCATTAAATCCTGTGAAATGACTACATTCTGTTTTGAATACTTTGAGTGGTGCAGTTTCTAAATGATGGTAATTTATGGGTTCTGTCTGATATAAAGGCCCTTCAAAGACACTTCAGAACTGACTTGGTCCCTATAAAAATAGGTTTTGGAAATTGCTGCTAAAGTTAAAAGCATTTTAACATCCTATAAAAATAATAGGACGTTTAAAAAATTATGTCAACATAATGAAGACATATGGTAATTGTTAATTAGTAACTATTTGTGGTATTACTATCTGTCTTTCAAGCAGACACGCAAACATTTTTGAAAAATTCAAATTTTTCCAACTTTTCCCTAAATGTTGGTGTTTTTTTTTTTTACAAGTAAAGACTGAGTGTATCATCCGAATTTTACCACTAACATATGTGTCACGTGAAAATAATCTTGGATAAGTTAAAGCATTCCAAAGTTATTACCATATGTCAAATTTGAAAGACAGGACTGTGTCCAGACGGCCAAAACTGGCTGTGTTTTAAAGGGGCTAAGTTATGCCCTACCATTTGTCTTCATAGTCTTCCATGACAGCTATTGCTTTATAAAATTATTGACAAATGTTTAGGTTTATTATAATTAGAGGATGAGAATTTTGTGTTATTCTTTCTTCTGCCTTATTATGCAGTTATTTTAGTCATATGTATTTTTTTACATTTTCAAAATAGCAATATTCTGTATAAATAATCAGAACTTAGTAAGCAAAAAATGCTAAATAAATAATGAAAAACACACAATTACACAGGCAGTGACAAATTTCCTTTGTGATACATGTGTGAATTTCTATATAATATAAAGATTTGTATTAGTGTATATCAAATGTGTAGTGATTAAGAAGACAATTTTAAACACTGTGGTGCCTGAGGGGCCACAGATCACTTTGCCATGTATAAAGACACCTGTTTATAAATGACAGAACCGGTAGCAGATTCTGCATTAGGTTATAGAAGTTTCAAGTTATGACTCAGAACTTACAAATTTTATACAACAAAATGTGATACATTATTGCTCCTACTTTGACATACATTTACCTGTTTCAATTAAGTCATTATTGTATAATATTAGTTTACACCCTTAATTATCAGCAATCATAAGGGCATTCTTTATAGGACTGGAAACTGATTGACTAGGAGAAAAGCAAAATAAATTGACATTGGTATTAATAAAAAGGAAACTGGGAAGGAACATAAGGTTTTAAGGTATAAATGACTCATGCTTGTACCTTCCTTCAGTAATAGTCATGGCTTCTGGGACTGAACAATGAGCACAGAGGGAAAGATTGCATCAAAAAATATATTTTATTTTCCAGACTTATTTTAAAGAGATTTAGGACTTCAAAAAAGTTCACTTGAGGACTGCTGCCAGTCTAGTGGAATAGTATTAGCAAAACAGAGGAGTATCACAGCACCAGATAAATAAAGTAAAATGGGTGCAGGTCTCAACAGGACTTGATCCAAATTCCCTTAATGAAATCCAAAAAGAGACAAAAGGCAGCACATTCAAAAATAAAGGGAAATTATTCACCCAAGTATGCAATGTTTCAGTCCAGGAGAACCTTTCTCAAGCATGCTTGAGAAAGGTCCTGCTGGAATGAAACGTTGCATACTTGGGTGAATAAATTCCCTTTATTTTTGGATTTCCTGCCTTGTCTCTCTCAGTGAAATAGTATAAAATTCATCCTAGGAATAGCAGATACAACTATACTTATTAAAGTAATAAAATAATAAGATATGATATATATGAATGATTAATATATATCAAAATAACAGATATGTGGCATATAGTTACATTCTGAATAGTAGATTTTAAGTGAATTACAATATAACACAAATAATGTGTTTTAAAGATTTTGTTCCTGTACCCAGAAACTAATGATGGGAAAAAATATTAACCTCTTGAAGACCAAGCCATTTTTTGTTTTCATTTTTCACTCCACAGCTTCCGCGAGCCATAACTTTTTTATTTTTCCGTCAGTGGAGTGGTGTGAAGGCTTGTTTTTTTGCTTGAGGAGTTGTAGTATTGGCACCATTTAAAGTAGCATATAATGTACAGGGAACCTGAAAAAAAAATCTATGTGGCGTGGAATTGGAAAAAACTGTGATTCCTCCATTTTCTTTTGTGTTTCGTCTTTATGTTTTTTACTGTGCGGTAAAAATGACAAATTAACTCTATTCTGCTGGTCAATACAATAATAGTGATACCAAATTTATATTCTGAATGCCATAAATGTTTTATTTTTTCCTCAATTGAGCGATGTGGGGGCTTATTTTTTGCGTCACAATATGTGTTTTTTATTGGTACTATTTTTTGATACATGCGACTTTTTGATAACTTATAATTTAAGTTTTTTTTCCTGCTAATTTGACCAACAAAACAGCAATTCTGGTGTTTTATTTATTTTCTCTTACGACATTCACTGTCCCAGTTAAAAAAAATGCTATATTGTAATAGCTCTGACTTTTACAGACGTGGCAATACCAATTTTGTTTACTTTTTTTATTCTTTTCAGAAGCATATCGCTTCTTTTTCCTGCGCTACGGGAAAAAAACCACTCCGCTTCCCATTGAAATCAATGGGAGGCATTTTTGGCCATTTTTTGGCACGTTTTCTGACACGGTTTCCGCGTCAAAAAACGTGTCGGAAAAACTCTGTGTGAACTGACCCTAATACTTCTGTCTAATTGAAACAATGACTGGAGATTTTGTATACAGGTATGCAATGTTCTATCTGCATTGCTATATATAATTATAAAGTCTTATAGAACAAGACTTCCTTTATCAGCACTGTGCACATTTAACAAACTGGAGATTAATAGAATTGAAGAGATTTGGACGAGGTTAAGAAGCAGTAAATAACCTTTAGTAGATGCTCATTCACTCACAGCCTTTATCTCAATGTGCTATGAACATTCTGAAGTTTCCTGGCATGAAACCAGTATGTCAAGAAGAAATAGTAGGGTACGGCTTAAAGTGAACCAGTCAGGTCGTTTATTCTGCCCTCACCGAGGGCAGCATAATGTAGTGACAGACAGCAGACAGTAGTGAGAGACACGCTTCTTTCAGAGATATGTCACTTTTGTCTGTCTATGGAGTACTTTTTGTGAACTCACACAGTGCTATTTGCAAAGAGTCCGATGTGTATGCAAAGCGTCGTATGCCGGACTTTTTGCTCACAGCACTTGACATCGCGCTGCAACGTTCACTTTGTAAGAAAACAAAGAGGACTCCACAGGCAGACACAAGTGACAATGTTGAAATCTGCATGTCTGTCACAACTTTGTGCTGCCCTCAGTGATAGCAGCATAAAAGGCCTGATGGGTTCCCTTTAAGCTCAGATAATTCCATATAACTTTTTTGGAGGAGCAGTAAAGATGTTAATATGATATGAAGCACTAGGATAATAGTAGCTCTACGTGGTTCTGCACTTGCCTAACATTTAAGATCAGCACTTAACTGATAGATAAATAAACCAGGGGCATCACTAGCACCGGAACTCCGGGGCACAAGCCCTGTATCATAGGCCCAACGTCCCGGATCCTCGGGCGACTATCGCTACAGGGGTCGCAGCAGTCTCGATTGTGACCGGGCTTCGGCCCCCGCACCGCATCTATAGAAATTTACTATAGTAACTGGGGACTATGTCAAAAAATACATGGACCCCTGTTACTATAGTAATACCGCTATACTTACCCTCCTTCCTGAGCGCAGCGGAAGTCCAGATGTCTTCTCACATCATGACGCTGTGTGTTGCGCATAACGTCATGACGCTGGATAGTGTCTTGACATCCGCTGCAACGTAGAGCTGGGTAAGTGTAACATCATTACTGCCTGCTAGGGTCCTGTATCTAAGCCTGTCCTGTAGTAAGCTTAAATACAGGATCCAACAGACAGCAACACATATGAACCCTGTATCTAAGCTTACCACAAGGCAGGCTTAGATACAAGACCCCAGCAGACAGTTATCTTATACTGTATAAGATTACTGTCTGCTGGGGCCCTGTATCTAAGCCTAACATGTGTTAGGCTTAGATACAGGGTCCAACAGACAGTATCACACATGAGCCCTGTATCTAAGCCCATGTGTGATGCTGTCTGTTGGAGCATGTATGTAATGGCCGCTGGCTGATTGACATTACATTCCATTACTAAGGCGGGGGCTTAGTGTTAGCCAATACAGAGGCTAACACTAACCCCCATTATTACCCCGGTACCCACCGCCACCAGGGGTACTGGGAAGAGCTGGGTACGATCCAGTACCCGGGCACTGGGGCGGCCATAGGCTGCTAAGATTAGGCTGGGAAAGGCCAAAAACAGTGGCCCTTCCCACCCTGGTAATGCTAGCCTGCTGCTGCTACATTATATCTGGCTGGTTATCAAAAATGGGGGGGACCCCAAGTAATTTTTTCTTTTTTAAATGGAATAAACGGTCGTCATCCCCATTTTTCATAACCAGCCAGATACAACACAGCAGCCGCAGCCTAGCATTACCAGGGTGGGAAGAGCCACTTTTTTTGTCCTTTCTCGGCCTAATAATAGCAGCCTGCGGCCGCCCCAGTACCCGTCCATCAATATCAATACAGATGGTTGGGTACTGCATCTTACCCAGATCTTCCCGGCACCCCTGGTGGCGGTTGATACCGGGGTAATAATGGTGGTTAGTGTTAGCCTCTGCATCGGCTAATATTAAGCCCCGTCTTAGTAATGGAAGCTGTCAATCAGCCAGCAGCTATTAATAAGGCGGTAGTAATAAAGTTTAAAAAAATACAAGGACATAGAAATTTTCTTTTATTGAAATAAAAAAACCTACGCAACACTCATTAACCATTTTATTGAGAATAAAAAAACCATAATCTAAGTAGTCCTCGAATCCTACGTAGTCCATCAACCGAACCTGTAAAAAACACAAATACACCCAAAAAAATAGTAACACATAAAAAAGCAAAACAATTATTATATTTACCTTTCCTGGGTCCAGCGGTGCAGCCGCAATGTCAGTGAGCTGGACCCTATAGCTAATCCCATCATGTGTATACTGTCTGCTGAGCCACTATATCTAATCCTATCCATAGCTATAGGGTGGTAGTGCTATAGATATGCTGTCTCATATAGATATATATATATATATATATATATATACACACACACACACATATTTTTTTGGGGGGGTGGACATATGTTAGTACAAGGATATTTACTGCTTGGGCCCTGTATCTAAGTCTATCATGTGTGATACTGTCTGCTGGGCCATGTATCTAAGCCTATCATGTGTGATACTCAGGGCCGCCATCAGGGGGGTATTAGGAGTATCAGGGCCCCCCTATCGTAAAACACCGACGTGAGCTCGTGCGCTCCACCGCAAACGCGCACCCGCTCCATCGCCTGACGAGGACTGGAGTGGGAGCAGCTCTTCTGACACAGTGAGTAAAATGTCTCAAAGTGCTGATGATGTATGGCCCTGTTCACACAGAGTATTTTGCAGGCCGAAAAAATCGGCCTCAAAATTCCTTAAAGAATTTTCTGCCTCCCATTGATTTCGATGGGAGGTCAGAGGCGGAACCGCGGCAAGAAAGGACGTGCTGCTTTTTCTTTTTTCCGCTACTGGCTCCCATTGATTTCAGATTTTGGAAGTTGTTTGGTGCTGATTCTTACACAGTGTCTGAGTCAATATCAAGGCCCAAAAACTCTGTGAACTGGGCCTTATTGTTAGGGCTTATTCAGACGAACATGTAATACATCCGTGCAACGTGTGTGATTTTCACGCTCCTCGCACGGACCTATGTTACTCTATGGGGCCGTGCGGACTGTCCGTGAGTTTCATGCAGCGTGTGTCCGCTGCGTAAAGCTCACGACATGTCCGATATTTGTGTATTGTTCGCGCATAACGCACCCATTGAAGTCAATGGGTGCGTGAAAATCACGCCCAGCACTTCCGCAGCAGTATAAACTATGAATGAAAACAGAAAAGCACCACGTGCTACAAACATACAGAGTGTCATAATGATGGCGGCTGCGCGAAAATCACGCAGCCACGCATTATACGCTGCTGACACACGGAGCTGTTATGAACCTTTTGCATGCATTTCCGCAACAGAGGAGCAGCGATTCCACAGAATAAATTGACACGCTGTGGCTTAAAAAGCCACACGGCAGGTCAATTTTTTTTGCAGCGTGTGAATGAGATTTGTTCAAATCTCATCCACTCTGCTGCGACTGTAATACGCTGCAGATTTTCCACAATAAAATGTGTTGCATAAAATCTGCAGTGTTCATGCCTAGTGTGTTCCTAACCTAAGGCCGGATTTACGCAAGCGTGTGCTTTTTGAGCGCGAAAAAAACGTGGCGTTTTGCACATGCAAAAGGTCCATAACAGCTCCGTGTGGCAGCAGCGTATGATGCGTGGCTGCGTGATTTTCGCGCAGCCGCCATCATTATGACACTCTGTTTGTATGTTTGTAGCACGTGGTGCTTTTCTGTTTTCATTCATAGTTTATACTGCTGCGGAAGTGCTGGGCGTGATTTTCACGCACCCATTGACTTCAATGGGTGCGTAATGCGCGAACAATGCACAAATATAGGACATGTCGTGAGTTTTACGCAGCGGACACACGCTGCATGAAAATCGCTGACAGTCTGCACGGCCCCATAGAGTAACATAGGTCCGTGCGAGGCGCGTGAAAATCACGCGAGTTGCACGGACGTATTACACATTCGTCTGAATAAGCCCTAACAATAAGGCCCAGTTCACAGAGTTTTTGGGCCTTGATATTGACTCGGACACTGTGTCAGAATCGGCACCAAAAAACTTCCAAAACCGCCTCCCATTGATTTAATCTGAAATCAATGGGAGCAGGTCGCAGAAAAAAGAAAAAGCAGCACGTCCTTTCTTGCCGCGGTTCTGCCTCTGACCTCCCATCGAAATCAATGGGAGGCAAAAAATGCATTTTTCGCGGCGTTTTTTGTCTGCTGTCCTCAATCGCCGCGGGCAAAAAAACGCAGCAAAAAACGCGGCAAGATAGTGTGGGCAGGTCAAAATCTGCCTCAAAATTCGGTGCGCGGTTCCAGGCGGTCACGGGTGCGCGGGCGGTCGCAGGTGCGATCGGTCGCATGGGCGGCCGTGTTTGAAGGCCCCCATGACGACCCCCATGCTACCCAGGGCCGCCATCAGGGGGGGTATTAGGGGTACTGATGTGAGAGGCCCGGCCTAACCTAATTGAAAGGGGGGCCCGCAGCTCACGACATTCTTTTGGTGAAAAAACGGGCCCCATTGCAGGGGCCTGTTTTTTTTCTACCAAAGGCAAGTCGTGGCAGTTGCCGGGCCCCCCTTTCAATTAGGTTTGGCCGGGCCTCTCACATCAGTACCCCTAATACCCCCCCTGATGGCGGCCCTGGGTACCATGATATAGTGCTGGATGGAGTACCGTTAACAGGTGGTGCCACGGTAGGGGGGCCCAGAAAATTTAGCTGTATGGGGCCCTGAAATTCCCTGTTTCTACTATTTGTCATATTTAAATGTTTCAGATCATCCAACTAGATTTAATATAAGATAAAGACATCATGAATAAACACAAAATGCAGCTTTTAAATTATCATTCCATTTATTGAGGATAAAGATTTATTCAGAACCCATATCATTCATGTGAAAAAGGAATTGCCCTCTAATCCTAATAACTGGTTGTGCCACCCTTGGCAGTATCAACTGAAATCAAACCTTTGCAATAACTTCACTATAGAGAAATTTTGGCCCACTCTTCTTTGTATAATTGTTTTAATTTGGCTACATTGGAGGGTTTTCAAGCATGAACTGGCTGTATAAGGTCTTTCCACAGCATCTCAATGGGATTCAAGTCAGGACTATGACTCGGCCACTCTAAAACCTTCAGTTTGATTCTTTTGAGACATTTAGAGGTGAACTTGCTTGTGAGCTTTGAAGTATTGTCCTGCTGTATAACATATGTGTGCTTGAGCTTTAGGTTACGAACTGACGGCTAGACATTCTCCTTCAGGATTTTCTAAGAGAGAGAAGAATTCATGGTTCCATCAATTTGGACAGGCAGCCCCAGACCATCACACTACCACTATCATGTGTGGATGTTGGTATGAAGTTCTTATGTTGGAATGTCTTGTTAGCATTACGCCAGATGTAACGAGACCCATGTCTTCCAAAAAGACTCAGACCACAGAATATTATCCAAAAAGTCATGGGGTCATCTAGAATTTTTTGGGCATATGCGAGGCGAGCCTTTGTGTTGATTTTGATCAAGTGTTGTTTTGTGCCTGGCCACTCTCCTTTGGAAGCCATTTTTTTCCCAGTGTCTTTCTTATTGTGGAATCCTGTACATTGACCTTAAATGGGGCAAGTGAGGCCTGCAGTTCCTTAGATGTTCGTCTTTGTCCTTTGTTACATCCGAGATGAGACGGCAATTGGCCCTTGTTAAAATGTTGGTAGGATGGCCACTCCTGGGGAGGTTTACCACTATTCCAAGTTTTCTCCATTTGTAAATAATTTCTCTCACTGTGATTCTCTGGTGTCCCTGGCTTTGTAACCCTTTCCAGACTGGTATATTTCAATGACTTTGTTTGGCATCTGTATTTGCAACTCTTTAGAGCATGGCATCATGCGGCCAGGTCAGCCTGAACAGTATCTTCGCTTCAATTAAAAAAAAACATTATTTAAAAACAACAGTTTGTGCTTACTTTGGTTATCTTTGTCTAATATTAAAAGTAGTTTGATGATCTGAAACATTCAATTATAGTAAATATGCAAAAAAGAAGAAATACTTTTTCACAGCACTGTACATCATTGATTGTATTGCTTATACTGCTATACCAAATCTATATAAAATACTGTAATGTCGTAATTTATTTATTCATTTATTTAGGAGATTGGTACTTTAAACTTTTATTTTATTATCTAACCTTTGAACCCATTACTTGTTTTTGGATCAAAGGTCTTGTTTTGTATTTAATTGGATGTATTACTGCTATATGTATTTGACTTAAATGGGTTTTATCATGAGGGACATTTATGACATATCCACAGGATATGTCATAAATGTCAGATATATGCATGTCCCACCTCTGGGACCCGCACATATCTCTAAAACGGGGCCCCTAATCCTCGTTCTACCTCTTTGTGTTCCGGCTGATTTCCGACCATGACAGAGAAAACAACCTAGCTCGTTGAGCTACACTATGTCCATAAGCCCCATAGAACTGAATGGTAGTTACGGAAACAGTTTAGCTCGCATGCTACGCTGCTTCCGTAACTGCCATTCACTACTATGGGACAGAAACAGCATAGTTCAGCGAGTTACGCTGTTTCCGTAACTCCCGACCATGCAATCAGGAAGTGGCCGTGAGTCAGCATGAGCACAGAAAGTGGATATGTCATAAATGTCCCTCGTGGGAAAACCCCTTTAATGACGGAGTCTGTAACGCGTTGTCAATAGAGTAGAGCGTATTTTCCAAAAATTTTCGGGTTTCCGATTTAGGCCATCTGGTTCGATTCAGTCTGAATACGTTTGTAGTGAATCGAGAGTGCCCTGAAAACTCATGTCTGACTCTATTCTGGGACTGTATCCAGGATAAATTCAACCCCTTTCAAGCTCCTTAACGCCAACCCAGTTTGTAATGTGAAAGCAATAGCAAAATATATGGGTAGAGGAATAACTGCAGTGCATTTTGGAAAGGCTACCTGGAAGGCATAATGGGAAAACCTGTCCCAAGTCATGTAATCCTTTTTCTAATCTGTAAAAAGGCGGCTGCTGCAATTCGCGCGCTGTGAACCCTGAAAATTTCTGAATTCACAAAATCAAAAACTTTTGGGAAATTGGGACCGAATTCGATTAGTTGAAAATCGATTTGTTCATCTCTAGTTGTCAATAAAATTATCTTGAAGACCTGGAGAGATTCGGAGTCCTTTACACTTTGAAGGAAGGCACCATCCCCTAGTAGCACTTTTGTTCTGATGAATATCATGCAAATACCTTGGGGATCACTAATACTGCATTATTATATAGTCTTAACAGATGCAAGCGTTTTAATGGCTGTTTATTCAGTGGCGTCTACAGATCATCTGATACAAACAAGGACTTTACAGGGTAGAACAAGATAGTTTTCCTAGTTTACTCTGTTTTCTACTTCTTTACTTGCTATTACCATCTAAAATGTCTGCACCAGGAATACATTAGTTGTCCACAAGTTTAATTGAAATATAAAATAAGTAATACTAAATATTGACAATATTGACAATATTCTTATTTCTAAAGTGATACACTATTCTGTTGATATAACAACATTTAGACATTATGATCTGTGATGAGCTCAATGTATTTTTTTTTATTTTATCTAATCTGGTTACATTGACTCTTAACACCTTTTACAACCAGCACATACAGTAGCAAATTCACAATGGCAGTGTGCCATAAGCATACATCCTTACCCAGGATATTCAGTTGCTTATACTTTATCACATTTATAACTAAAGATAGTTCCCCTCTTACATCTAAATCTATTCTCCTATACAAAAAGCTGTTATTGTGCAGTTGCATACATAAAACAACAAGAGATCACCACATTTTTTAGCTTTAATAAAACCTTGCACTTGTGTAAAAATCTTGAAATAATAAAAATGTATTCCAGAGCTTCTTTTTCAACCATAATTGGATAGGTAGATGTAATCATTGTAAGGCAGCTTGCAACCTATGGAGAACGGTCATCGGTTAACTGGTCACACATCATCAAACAAGTAAGAAAATACGTTCCGCTACGTTTTCTCAATATCTGTCAAGCTTTAAAGGGGCTGCACCTATCTCTAGAACTGGGCCCCCTAAGCCCCGTTCTACCTTTTTCTGCTCCCTCTGCCTCCCCGGCCACTTCCTGACTATATGGTCGGGAGTTATGAAAACAGTGTAGCTCCCTGAGCTACGTTGTTTCCATAAGTCCCATAGTAGTGAATGGCAGTTACGGAAGCAGTGTAGCATGCGAGCTATGCTGTTTCCGTAACTATTATTCAGTTCTATGGGACTTGCGGAATCAGCGTAGCTCCACAGTTTCCTAATTCATGGTCGGAATTCACCTCCTTCTGCCGCAACACAGAGTGGCAGAACGGGGTTTAGGGGACCCTGTTCTAGAGATGCAGATCCCAGAGGTTGGACCAGCATCTATATGATATTTATGCCATATCCTGTGGATATGTCATAAATGTCTCTCATGGGAAAACCCCTTTAATGTTATTTCCACATTCATGTGTCTACACCTTTTGTTCCTAATTTTGTCAGAGGAAGGCATTACTAAGTGGTGGTCAACTTGACAGCCAACATGCACCCTGGGAGTTAGAAAGGCAACAACATTTCACAAGGTTTCCATTAATTTCAATGGACATATTAGTCAGGCAAAAAAACAACAATATTAAAGAGCAACATACATTAAAAATAGGTTTGTGAATAATTCTGTAGATATGAGATTAAATAATAAGGGATGTCTAGTAAACCTATAAGGCAGTTGTTAGGCATCCACAATTATTGGAGGCAAAAATCTCAGTTTTCATAACTCTTCACAGTGGGTATTTCCATTTTAGAGAAAAACAAAAAACATAACAATATGATGAGATGGGAGACTAAATCTACATGTTATCCTTAAGGGTATGTGCACACGATAACGACAATTACGGCTGAAATTATGGAGCTGTTTTCAGAAGAAAACAGCTCCTGCATTTCAGACGTAATTGCTCCTACTCGCGTTTTGCGAGGCGTCAATTACGGCCGCAATTTGGAGCTGTTCTTCATTGAAGTCAATGAAAAACGGCTGAAATTACGTCCCAAGAAGTGTCCTGCACTTCTTTGACGATGCTGTTATTTTACACGCCGTCTTTTGACAGCGACGCGTAAAATTAAAGGTCGTCGGCACAGTATGTCGGCAAACCCATTGAAATGAATTGGCAGATGTTTGCCGACGTATTTGAGACGTGTTTTCTGGCGTAATTCGAGGCGTAAAACGCCTCGTTTACACCTGAAAATAGGTCGTGTGAACCCAGCCTAAATGTCTAGGGTTTATAGCCATAACAAAATATCTACATTTAACCAAGCAATATAAAGTACTTTTCACCTTCACTGTAATGTTGCACACTATGAGGGCTTGAGCAATTATTTTTTCTAGTGCTTTTCTAGCTGGGGTGTCCTCAGGCTCACAATATGTTATTACCAGCATGTTATTATTCTTAGACTCTATAGAACTTATCTCAATATAACTCTAATAGTTGGATTGTTGAGATATACTCCAAGCACTGCAGAGCTATTGAGCTTTATCTCACAGTTATGAAACAAATACTGCAGCCTGCCTGCAAATTGGATTTACAACTGTGTATCTATATGCTGGTCACCAAGGGTTTTAAAGGTGCACTTAGAAATTCATGTTAAGAAAACAATATTTTGCTTTCTTCAAATGAATTCTAATTTCACATTTTCTGGGCTGTGGAATGTGGCATATTTCCACTTATAAGTAGATTATCACGTTATTGAAATAAAATCTACATTTCTTTTAGTAAAAATAATTAAAATTCTATTTGGTGCTTGGTTCAAATATCAATAAGATATAAGTGCACAGAAAATAGGTAACAGTGCCCAGCAGTGTTGGCGTGAATACTTTTAACTCAACTGCTACTTTAGTACTATTATGTTTTTGTTGCTACTAGGATGACCGTTACTTTGATCCAGCAAATGGACAAATAAGCATCACACTATATAGCCTTTATAGCTGAATGATATGGTAAAAATGTTCCGAAAAAGAGGTAATTTGTTTCTCTTTATTTCAACATTCCATCTCATAATGCTATATCTATTTAACAATTCCTGGACTTAAAATAGATTCTGTAAGATCCTATTCTCAGTACTCAGTATATGTAAAATCTTACAAAATTAACCTGTAGTTTCAGTTAAACTGCTTATTTTTTGTGGCACCTAATATTTCCAATTTCTTGATAGTTGGTAAGGTCAAACCTACCTATAATCATTCAAAAGTTAAAATATTAGAACAATGACAAGTAGATCCATTGAAGACTATAAACCTTTGAATAGCAATTTTTTTTAATAAAAAGGTCAGTCAGTGTGATTAGTGCAACTTTCTAAATACTTTAAAAAAAAACAGGTTCAGTGACAGTGGGTGAGCAGACATCTAAGCAACTTAGATGTGATAGATTACACTGAACCCGTCAGGTCCGTGGGACTGACGGATTCAGGTCATAGCGAAAAATACAGCTGCTCTGTATAGAGAATACAGAGCAACTGTATCTCAAAAAGTAAAATGAATTTTTAATAAAAACTATTTAGAAAGTTGCACTAATCACACTGACTAACATTTTATTTAAAGAAAAAAAAATTGCCCTTCAAAAGTGTACATAGCCTATATCCTTATCCTGAATCTTGTTATAGAAAAAAAAAAAAGTATTGATATTACAGAATATCTGCTAAATATACAGTGAAGGAAATAAGTATTTGATCCATTGCTGATTTTGTAAGTTTGCCCACTGTCAAAGACATGAACAGTCTAGAATTTTTAGGCTAGGTTAATTTTACCAGTGAGAGATAGATTATATATAAAAAAAAAAAAAAGAAAATCACATAGCCAAAATTATATTTATTTATTTGCATTGTGAACAGAGAAATAAGTATTTGATCCCTTTGGCAAACAAGACTTAATACACATATTAGATGGAATTTTGTCCCACTCATCTTTGCAGATCATCTGTAAATCATTAAGATTTCGAGGCTGTCGCTTGGCAACTCGGATTTTCAGCTCCCTCCATAAGTTTTTGATGGGATTAAGGTCTGGAGACTGGCTAGGCCACTCCATGACCTTAATGTGCTTCTTTTTGAGCCACTCCTTTGTTGCCTTGGCTGTATGTTTCGGGTCATTGTCGTGCTGGAAGACCCAGCCACGAGCCATTTTTAATGTCCTGGTGGAGGGAAGGAGGTTGTCACTCAGGATTTGATGGTACATGGCTCCATCCATTCTCCCATTGATGCGGTGAAGTAGTCCTGTGCCCTTAGCAGAGAAACACCCCCAAAACATAATGTTTCCACCTCCATGATTGACA